>NC_132918.1:63012935-63312935 GCF_047675955.1 Chlorocebus sabaeus | reverse complement strand
AGCATGCACTATGGATAAAGCTCATAATGGATATTCCTAGTGGAAGCTTTGGTTCAAGAAAAGGCGAAGAAACAAGACCTAGCTAGTCATACAATTAGTGAGATGATCTAAGGTATTTTTGTTTCAAAACAAAAGTGGGTGGAAAATTATGGCCAGTTGCACATGAACCACTACCTATCCTCAAAAGATCTACTTTCCAAACTCAAGGATTATGAATCTGATCTCTGACTATTACCAAATATCTGACTACAAAACTGACCAGAAGCAATTAGGTCAGAAGCCTACTAAATACTGAAGTTCTATTTGAGAAATCTCCAGCTATTTTCCATAGAGGTTATACTAATCTACATTCCCACCAAGAGTGTAGAAGTATTCCCTTTTCTCAAGTAACTAAAAACAGAACTACCATTTGACTCAACAACCCCCCTACTGGGCATCTACCCAAAGGAAGAGAAATTGTTGTATCAAAAAAACACCTTCACTCTTATGTTTATTGTAGTACTATTCACAATAGCAAAGTCATGGAATCAACCTGTGTATCCATCAACAGATGATTGGAATTTAAAAAAAAAAAAAAAAAAGGTGGTATAGAGCGCACGCAGTGTGCAGGCACCGGGCTCTCTCCTTGTCAGTCGGCAACGCCTGCGAGGTGGTGGCTCTGTGACAGCAGCAGTGGCTGGACTCCGGCAGTAAGCGGTCTCAGCACCGAGGTGCACACCGTGCCCTTCTCCCTGGAGTACCGAGTCTTCCTCAAAAATGAGAAAGGACAATATGTATCTCCATTTCATGATATTCCAATTTATGCAGATAAGGATGTGTTCCACATGGTAGTTGGAAGTACCACGCTGGTCTAATGCAAAAATGGAGATTGCTACAAAGCACCCTTTAAACACCATTAAACAAGATGTGAAAAAAGAAAAACTTCGTTATGTTGTGAATCTGTTCCCATATAAAGGATATATCTGGAACTATGGTGCCATCCTCAGACGTGGGAAGACCCAGGACACAATGATAAACATACTGGCTGTTGTGGTGACAATGACCCAACTGATGTGTGTGAAATTGGAAGCAAAGTATGTGCAAGAGGTGAAATAATTGGCACAAAAGCCCTAGGCATATTGGCTATGATTGACAAAAGGGAAACCAACTGGAAATGCCATTAATGTGGATGATCGTTGTGCAGCCAATTATAGTGATATCAATGATGTCAAATGGCTGAAACCTGGCTACTTAGAAGCTACCTTGGACTGGGTTAGAAGGTATAAGGTTCCTGATGGAAAACCAGAAATGAGTTTGCTTTTAAGGCAGAATTTAAAGATAAGGACTTTACAATTGATATTATTAAAAGTACTCATGACCATTGGAAAGCATTAGTGACTAAGAAAATTAATGGAAAAGGAATCAGTTGCATGAATACAACTGTGTCCGAGAGCCCCTTCAAGTGTGATCCTGATGCTGCCAGAGCCATTGTGGATGCTTTACCACCATCCTGTGAATCTGCCTGCACAGTACCAACAGATGTGGATAAGTGGTTCCATTACGAGAAAAACTAATGAGATTTCTCTGTAATACAAGCTGATATTGCTGCATTGTATTCATCTGGATGGGAAAAGCAGTAGCTTTTCAAAGCTTTAAATTGGTAGAACTCATCTAACTAAAGTAAATTCTGCTGTGACCAATCCAATATACTCAGAATGTTATCCGTGTAAAGCATTTTTCAAATCTCAACTAAGATAACTTTTAGCACATGCTTAAATATCAAAGCAGTTGTCATTTGGAAGCCATTTGTGAATAGATGTGCAAGGTGAGCACATATGGGATGTATATTTTACCATATGTTAGGAAATAAAATTTTTTGCTGGAATAAAGTGGTATATGTACATCATGGAATATTATGCATACATAAAAAAGAACAAAATAATGTCTTTTGCAGTAACGTGGATGGAGCTGGAGACCATTATCCTAAGTGAAATAACTCAGAAACAGAAAATCAAGTACCACACGTTCTCACTTATAAGTGGAAGGTAAACAAACGGTACACATGGACACAAAAATGGAAATCATAGGCACTGGTGAATCCAAAAGAGGGGAGACTGGGAGGAGGGTGGCGGTAGAAAAATTACCTATTTGGTATAATGTTCACTATTCAGGCAATGGCAACACTAGGAGCCCAAACCCTACCATATGCAATACGTCCATCTAACAAACATGCACGTGTACCCCCTGAATCTCTAAAAACAAAAAATAATTGAAGGACGTTCTCCTGCCAAAGGCACCCTGAAAGTATCATATTATCCTCCTCAATGGCTAGTTGAAATAATCATAACTAACATTTCCTGAGGACTCAATATACATTAAATAATGTTCTAAGAATTTTGCATGCATTCATTTCCTCTTTGCATGCTTACTAATTTTAAGAGGTAAGTACTATTATTGTCTTCATTTTGCATCTGAGGCGATTGAAGCACAAAGAGTTTAAGAAACTTGTTGAATGTCATACAATTAAAAAGTCACAAAATCCAGTATTAGAACCCAGACATACAATTAAAAAGTAGCAAATCCAGTATTAGAAACCAAGTATACAATTAAAAAGTAGCAAATCCAGCAGGGCACAGTGGCTCACGCCTGTAATCCCAGCACTTTGGGACGCCAAGGCAGGTGGATCATTTGAGGTCAGGAGTTTGAGACCAGCCTGGCCAATATGGTGAAATCCCGTCTCTACTAAAAATACAAAAATGAGCCAGACATCACTATGTGCCTGTAATCCCAGCTGCTCCAGAGGCTGAGGCAACGGAATCGCAGGAACCTGGGAGGCAGAGGCTACAGTGAACCGAGACTGTGCCAGTGTACTCCAGCCTGGGTGACAGAGTGAGACTCTGTCTCAAAAAAAAAAAGCAACAAATCCATCATTAGAACCCAGGCATTCTGACTCCAAAGCCTTTACTCTTAGCCCTAATAACATACTGCCTCACAGACAGAGCCAAGGAAAAGAGTGGACAAAGAATAGCCTCCTAAATAGAAGACCTTGAGCAGCCAGCATGACCATCCAAAGAATTCACTACTGGAATGTAGTCCCCATCCCTTCTGTCCAGCAGGAATTATACTGTCATAGACTAATGGCCACTGTGGGTTGTTTCCCACTCTTCTCTTTTCCAAATGGGATTTTTTTTAATTGAAGTTATCCTGTTCTTTCTTCATCAGTTTATATGAATTGTGTTATAGATGGATAACGTATTATTAACAAAAATCCCTAGACTATGAGAAGTTTCAGCCAGACATGATGAAGAGGATCCCACATCACACAGAGAATCAAAACTTGGAGCTAACACACTAAATCTTGAGTTGTCTCTAGTAGAAAAACATCGATGTTTCTGAGAGTATGGATGGGAAGAAGGATTTGTGTGGGTACTGGACAGCCAGTACCCAATGGTGAATTGGTAACTTATCCAGCAACCTATTCCCCCTTTCTAAAAATATCTACCTCTTTCTCAGATGGTTCATTGACTTTGGGCAACTGAACCTCAAGGCCGGTCCAATAAATGAATGAGTCCTGATTAGTATGTGAATCAGAATAATCTTACCTTATCCTCACATCGACCTTGACATGACAACTGGCTTAAGAATGGTCAGTAGAGGGCACGCCCAAGATGGTCAAATAGGAAAAGCTCCAGCCTCCAGCTCCCAGCATGAGCTACATAGAAGACGGGTGATTTCTGCATTTTCAACTGAGGTACTGGGTTCATCTTACTGGGGCGTGTCATGTCAAACAGTTGGCGCTGGTCCCCAGGTGCGGCCCGACCAGCGAGAGTTGAAGCAGGGGGAGGCATCGCCTCACCTGGGAAGCACAAGGGGGAAGGGAATTCCTTTTCCTAGCCAAAGCAAATTGAGACACACAACACCTGCAAAATCGGTAACTCCCACCCTAATACTGCACTTTACCAAGGGTCTTGGCGAATGACACACCAGGAGATTATATCCCACACCTGGCCCAGAGGGTCCCACGCCCCTGGAGCCTCCATCATTGCTAGCAACTCAGTCTGAGATCTAACTGCAAGGTGGCAGCAAGGCTGGGTGACAGGCGCCCGCCATTGCTGAGGCTTAAGTAGGTAAACAAAGCACCCAGGGAAGCTCGAATTGGGTGGAGCCCACCGCAGGTCAAGGAGGCCGGCCTGCCTCTGTAGACTCCTCCTCTGGGGACAGGGCATAGCTAAACAGAAAGCAGCAGAAACATTAGCAGAGGTAAATGCACCTGTCTGACAGCTTTGAAGAGAGCAGTGGATCTCCCAGCACAGAGGTTGAGATCTGAGAAGGGACAGACTGCCTGCTCAAGTGGGTCCCTGACCCCTTAGTAGCCTAACTGGGAGACATCCCCCACTGGGTGCAGACCAACACTTTACACCTCACACGGCTGGGTACACTAGTGAACAAAATAACCAGCTAATATCATAAGGACAGGATCAAGTTCACACATAACAATATTAACCTTAAATGTAAATGGACTAAATGGTCCAATTAAAAGACACAGACTGGCAAATTGGATAGAGTCAAGACCCATCTCACATGCAGAGACACACATAGGCTCAAAATAAAGGGATGGAGGAAGATTTACCAAGCAAATGGAAAACAAAAAAAAAAAGCAGGGGTTGCAATCCTAGTCTGATAAAACAGACTTTAAACCATCAAAGATCAAAAGAGACAAAGAAGGCCATTACATAATGGTAAAGGGATCAATTCATCAGGAAGAGCTAACTAGCCTACATACATATGCACCCAATACAGGAGCACCCAGATTCATAAAGCAAGTCCTTATAGACTTACAAAGAGACTTAGACTCCCACACAATAATAATGAGAGACTTTAACACCCCACTGTCAACATTAGACAGATCAACGAGACAGAAAGTTAACAAGGATATCCAGGAATCAAACTCAACTCTGCACCAAGTGGACCTAATAGACATCTACAGAACTCTCCACCCCAAATCAACAAACTATACATTCTTCTCAGCACCACATTGCACTTATTCCAAAATTGACCACATAGTTGGAAGTAAAGCACTCCTCAGCAAATGTTAAAGAACAGAAATTATAACAAACTGTCTCTCAGACCACAGTGCAATCAAACTAGAACTTAGGACTAAGAAATTCAATCAAAACCGCTCAACTACATGGAAACCAAACAACCTGCTCCTGAGTGACTACTGGGTACACAATAAAATGACGGCAGAAATAAAGATGTTCTCTGAAACCAATGAGAACAAAGACACAACATACCAGAATCCCTGGGACACATTTAAAGCAGTGTGTAGAGGGAAATTTATAGCACTAAATGCCCACAAGAGAAAGCAGGAAAGATCTAAAATTGACACCCTAACATCACAATTAAAAAAACTAGAGAAGCAAGAGCAAACACATTCAAAAGCTAGCAGAAGGCAAGAAATAACTAAGATCAGAGCAGAAGAGAAGGAGATAGAGACACAAAAAACCCTCCAAAAAATCAATGAATCCAGGAGTTGGTTTTTTGAAAAGATCAACAAAATTGATAGCGCTAGCAAGACTAATAAAGAAGAAAAGAGAGAAGAATCAAATAGACGCAATAAAAAATGATAAAGGAGATATCACCACCATCCCCACAGAAATACAAACTACCACCAGAGAATACTATAAACACCTCTACACAAATAAACTAGAAAACCTAAAAGAAATGGACAATTTCCTGGACACTTACACCCTCCCAAGACTAAACCAGGAAGAAGTTGAATCCCTGAATACACCAATGGCAGGCTCTGAAATTGAGGCAATAATGAATAGCCTACCAACCACAAAAAGTCCAGGACTAGACGGATTCACAGTCAAATTCTACCAGGGGTACAAGGAGGAGTTGGTACCATTCCTTCTGAAATTATTCCAATCAATAGAAAAAGAGGGAATTCTCCCTAACACATTTTACGAGGCCAACATAATCCTGATACCAAAGCCCGGCAGAGATACAACAAAAAAAGAGAATTTTAGACCAATATCCCTGATGAACATCTATGCAAAAATCCTCAATAAAATAATGGCAAACCGAATGCAGCAGCACATCGAAAAACTTATCCACCATGTTCAAGTGGGCTTCATCCCTGGAATACAAGGCTGGTTCAACATATGCAAATCAATAAACATAATCCAGCATATAAACAGAACCAAAGACAAAAACCACATGATTATCTCAATGGATGCAGAAAAGGCGTTTGACAAATTTCAACAGCCCTTCATGCTAAAAACTCTCAATAAATTCGGTATTGATGGAACGTATCTCAAAATAATAAGAGCTATTTATGACAAACCCACAGCCAATATCATACTGAATGGGCAAAAACTGGAAGCATTCCCTTTGGAAACTGGCAGAAGACAGGGATGCCCCCTCTCATCACTCCTATTCAACATAGTGTTGGAAGTTCTGGCTAGGGCAATCAGGCAAGAGAAAGAAATAAAGGGGATTCTATTAGGAAGAGAGGAAGTCAAATTATCCCTGTTTGCAGATGACATGATTGTATATTTAGAAAACCCCATTGTCTCAGCCCAAAATCTCCTTAAGCTGATAAGCAACTTCAGCAAAGTCTCAAGATACAAAATCAATGTGCAAAAATCACAAGCATTCTTATACACCAGTAACAGACAAACAGAGAGCCAAATCATGAATGAACTTCCATTCACAATAGCTTCGAAGAGAATAAAATACCTAGGAATCCAACTTACAAGGGATGTAAAGGACCTCTTCAAGGAGAACTACAAACCACTGCTCAGTGAAATCAAACAGGACACAAACAAATGGAAGAACATACCATGCTCACGGATAGGAAGAATCAATATTGTGAAAATGGCCATACTGCCCAAGGTAATTTATAGATTCAGTGCCATCCCCATTAAGCTACCAGTGACTTCCTTCACAGAATTGGAAAAAACTGCTTTAAAGTTCATATGGAATGAAAAAAGACCTCCCATTGCCAAGACAATCCTAAGCCAAAAGAACAAAGCTGGAGGCATCATGCTACCTGACTTCAAACCATACTACAAGGCTACAGTAACCAAAACAGCATGGTACTGGTACCAAAACAGAGATATAGACCAATGGAACAGAACAAGAGCCCTCAGAAATAATGCCACACATCTACAGCCATCTGATCTTTGACAAACCTGACAACAACAAGAAATGGGGAAAGGATTCCCTATTTAATAAATGGTGCTGGGAAAATTGGCTAGCCATAAGTAGAAAGCTGAAACTGGATCCTTTCCTTACTCCTTATACAAAAATTAATTCAAGATGGATTAGAGACTTAAATGTTAGACCTAATACCATAAAAACCCTAGGAGAAAACCTAGGCAATACCATTCAGGACATAGGCATGGGCAAAGACTTCATGTCTAAAACACCAAAAGCAATGGCAACAAAAGCCAAAATTGACAAATGGGATCTAATTAAACTAAAGAGCTTCTGCACAGCAAAAGACACTACCATCAGAGTGAACAGGCAACCTACAGAATGGAAGAAAATTTTTGCAATCTACTCATCTGACAAAGGGCTAATATCCAGAACCTATAAAGAACTCAATCAAATTTACAAGGAAAAAACAAACAACCCCATCAAAAAGTGGGCAAAGAATATGAACAGACACTTCTCAAAAGAAGACATTCATACAGCCAACAGACACATGAAAAAAATACTCATCGTCACCTGCCATCAGAGAAATGCAAATCAAAACCACAATGAGATACCATCTCACACCAGTTAGAATAGCAATCATTAAAAAATCAGGAAACAAGGTGCTGGAGAGGATGTGGAGAAATAGAAACACGTTTACACTGTTGGTGGGACTGTAAACTAGTTCAACCATTGTGGAAGACAGTGTGGCGATCCCTCAAGGATCTAGAACTAGAAATACCATTTGACCCAGCCATCCCATTACTGGGGATATACCCAAAGGATTATAAGTCATGCTGCTATAAAGACACATGCACACGTATGTTTATTGTGGCACTCTTCACAATAGCAAAGACTTGGAATCAACCCAAATGTCCATCAGTAACAGACTGGATTAAGAAAATATGGCACATATACACCATGGAATACTATGCAGCCTTAAAAAATGGATGAGTTCGTGTCCTTTGTAGGGACATGGGTGCAGCTGGAAACCATCATTCTCAGCAAACTATCGCAAGAACAGAAAACCAAATACCACATGTTCTCACTCATAGGTGGGAATTGAACAATGAGAACACCAGGACACAGGAAGGGGAACATCACACACCGGGTCCTATTGTGGGAAGGGGGTAGGGGGAGGGATAGCATTAGGAAATATACCTAATGTAAATTACGAGTTGATGGGTGCAGCACACCAACATGGCACATGTATACATATGTAACAAACCTGCATGTTGTGCACATGTACCCTAGAACTTAAAGTATAATAAATAAATAAATAAATAAATAAATAAATAAATGGTCAGTAATCCAATCCTACACCAATCAGTACATAGCACTATTCACCATGATTGGTTCAGTTTAGTCCAAACAATGCAAAGAACAAGGATTTTGTTCACTGGTCAGTGGAAAAGGTACCACAAAATCATTCATGGAATGAAGCTGGACCTGGGTAGTAGAGTGAAAGAGAGAAGAAAAAAATACTAAAACTCGGTCCTTGGTGATATCACTGAACTAGATAAACCAATAATGAAACTCATCCAACTCCTGCACTTCTGACTATACGAGCCAGTAAGTCTCCTTTTCTACTTAAGCCCATCTGAGTTTTGCTTTCTGTTAATTAATGTGTCCCTGAGTTCAGCAGAGGGTCTCAGGGGCTGAAACTAGACTTCTGAGGGAGCTCCAGCCTCCTCCTAGAGGTGAGTGTCTCTGGAGATGGAGCAATGGAGCACTTCTACAAGTGCTAGAGTAACTATAAACTAAATTTGGTTGCTGCTATAGAAAGGAAATTCTCGTGCCGAGATGAAGTAACATCATTGGAGTGACATTCAAAGGAACAGGCAGCAAAGCTAGAACAGTAAGAAACAAATCCCTTTTTCCTCCTCCAACCTTGGAGTCACCCCGTAGTGCCTCCTATTAGCAAAGCTTAACTGGGGTCAGCTTGCAAAGCAGAAATGTGGCATGTAGAGTCCCAATTCTACCATCATAAAGCCGGGGGCAGATTTGGAGCTTAGAGATAATAACTTCAATACTAGCACAGAGCAGTTCATTTTTACTGTGTGGAGGAGGAATGCATAGTCTGACTGTCAGAGAAGATAAAAATAAAAATAATCCAGTTCCTACAAGACATCTCCCATGCTTCTTACACCACCACCTATAAAAGTTTTTGGAACACTGTGAAGTATCATTTAAGGAAAGGTGCTATGGTTATTATTTCTTCTGGAAGACAGATTTGAATAGGTTTTCCCTAACAGCTTGGGTATGAAGAGCTGACCTGCTGACATCTCAGGAACCATATTTGTATATGAACTCTTACTTGGCAGAAACATCATAGTATTTCTGTTCCGACAGAAATGTGAGAATGCTTTTTCATCAAGAAGCGTCCTAGGCATTGTGATTTTTCCCCACAGATATTTATGGAGACATCATTTGAATATCTCTATTTTCTCAGGGTGCTGAAGGAGAAAATGTTGATTATAGAATATTCTGAAAATCACTCAGGGTGTATAAAGCTGATAAAAAGACATATTGTGGTCATGGTAGGAGTTTCAAAGAGGTAATAATTGTGGCTTCACTGTGCCTGTATGTTTGGCAGTCTTTCTTTTGTATAAAACGTCTGTTCATTCCATTGTGCACATCTTTGTTGGCTGAGTTAGGACAGATTTAATAAGAAAATGTATATTCTTATACCAATTTTTGGCAGCTCTAATGGCATAAAAGTCTTTCTGGTGTTTTTCCTAGGGCAGTCAAAAGCAGTGGTCAACTGCAAACAGCGTTCAGAAACTTCCTTTAACTGGCAGATTGGAAGATCAGCCTTAGACCAGTGCTTTAAACTCCAGTATTTCTAAAGGATAGGTATATCCTTTAGGATATAACTTGATGGTTTATTCTGGAAAACTTCTTCAGGATAATTGGAGATGTGTAAATCAGAGAAGAAAAGTGACAATCATCTTAGCCTCCCACAGGCCTAGAAGTGACATAAAAGGCAAAAAGAAAAAGAAAGAGGCAAACCTATTTCTAGGTCTAAGGGTTAACCTAAACCTCTTCCCAAAAAGGAGGGATAATTTAAAGTGGTAAATGCAACTCAGTCACTAAGCAAAGTCATATCACATCCATTCCGTGTCCTATATGCGTATAGTTCACAGAATGGAAACATATAATAAACGCCCAAGAATTTAAAATGCTTACATCACAACTATTGCCCAAGTGGCCCATATTTGGTTGAGAGGTCATTAAACAGCGAGTAATAATTAAAAGTATGGGATTGGGTAAATTACTCAACTGTTTATGCCTCAGTTTCTAATTTGTAAAATGGGAGTATAATATGCTTACCTCAAATTAATTGGGGAAAACAGAATGCCACAAAAACACAGTGGCTTAAAGATGATACAAGTTTCTTTCTCATGTAGCAGCCCCCAGTGGATCCAGGAGTGGAGAGGTTCTGCTCTACCCATCCATTCACAAACCCAGGTGCCCTCCACCTTGTTACTCTACCTTCCCCTAGGTCATTGTCCTCATCTTCTTTGTGGAGGTTGGGTCATAGAATTCCAGCTCAAAGGAATGGAAATGGAACACTGGCCCAGGACAAAGGGATTTTCTTTTAAGGAGGTGACATATAGTTGCACTCACCATTTACACTCACATATTGGCCCTAACATATTCGCGTGCTTCAAAGGAAGCTGGGAAATATAGTGGCTACTTGGAAGGCCATGTGTCCAGCTCTATTATTTTGGGAAAAGGGAGAAATGGATTTTAATGGGCAAGGAGAGTCTGTCATCCTACCTCATAAGTTTACTGTGGAGTAAATGAGATAATACACTTAGAAGAGCTTAGACATTTAGTGAGTGTTCTATAATAGCTAAATATTGGTATTGCCAGGTTAACAAGCTGCTCTTTCTACTTGTTTCAGGCACAATTCCCTTTTTACTGTTAGCCATTTGACTTTCTTTGGCCAATGAAATGTGCATGGCAGTGACGAGTATCGTTTCTGGACAGAAGGATTAAGAGTCAGTATGCCATTAAAAACTCTGTTTTTGTTTTGTTTTGTTTTCCCCTGCCATGGTAATCATGGAAGCACTTGTCAGCCTGGATCCCTGAGTAAATATGATGAGCGGGGCCACCTGAAAACTCACAGATATGTAACATGAACAAGAAGTCACTGAGATTCTAGGATTGTTTGTTGCTGCAGTATAACCTAGCTCATCTTGACTAATACGTGAAGACCCTGGGACGTTTGTCAGAGAAAGAATTTTAGAAGACTCCTTCACCTTAGAGTTTGCAATGTCAATTAATATCATTAAAAGTAAACATGAAAACTGGCGGATAACCTTATGCCTCCCTTAGCTACTGTGAAATCATAGTTGATTAAACTGAGGTACCAATAGGTGTTAATGACTATGTATGCAAGACAAACCAGTCTACGTGGGCTTGATATTATACTACAGAAGCATGTTCATTGATTGCAAAAGTCTTCCTTCCAAGACTGCATCTGAAAGCAAACTGACATTTAGAATCTTCTGATTCACCTCCCCTGAAATAGAGAAGATTGCCATCTGGCCACAGCTGTGAAAATGCCAACATCAAGGGATAGGTCCTGAATGGAAATTCAGGCCCTGTGAAATTTTTTCTTTTCCTTAAATTTGGATTTTAGTATTTCTTCCAGATGAATCCAGTATTAGCAATTCAAAGAATGTCATGTAGCTGTTAAAGGTTGTATTCACCTGTAACGACCTAGAGAGCAGATAGTGTAAGTAGCTTGTTAGGATGATAGACATAAAACTGTTGCAGCTATTACTTATGTTCATTTACCACATTAATTAACAAGGTGTTAAGTGTTCTACCCACATAATCTCATTTAATCTTCACATTGGTCTTTTTAAGGCAGATACTACTAGTAGTTCCATTTTACAATTGAGAAAACATGAGCTTAGAAAAGTTACATAGACATTTATTTTCTTGCTCATGTTACATGCCCATGGGTTATGTAAAATGACTAAAGTCAGCAGTCCATGAAAGACGTAATTGGAATGTGAACTCAAGCATATGACTCCAATGCCCGTTTGTTGAGCCAATAAGCTGTACCTCCAAGTGAACATAACAAGTGTTAGAACTGAGATTCATACAAAGATCTGTGGGAGCAAAGAAACAGCAAAGTACATAGATTAATCAAGGAAGGATTCATTGAGAGTTAGATTCCTAGTTGATAGGAATTGGTCACATAGAAAAGGGGAGAGTACATTCTAGCAAAAGAAAAAGTTATACTTCTCCTAAATAGCTGATTTATTATTAGTATTATAGTCACTGTGACTCTTAAAACTAACCAAGTTTCCACCTTTACATTGGCTGCCAGGGAACTCACAGTCACACTTACAATACTTCTTCAGCAACTGTATGGAACCTAATGATATAAGCATTCGTATAGTGACCAAACCTTTATCAGAGTTCCCACACCCACTTTTTCTCTTTACCCAATTTTTTCCTTCTTATGTTTTATCCTATATTATTATAAATCCTTTACAGGTATCCTCAGATTCAGATTTTTTTTGGAAAAATAAGGCATATAGATAAATAAATTCATTAATAAGAAAAGTAAATATTTTTCTTTTTCTAACATCTTCCTCAGACTCATTTTGTAACAATAAAGCAAAAACATAAATAAATAAATAAACAAGTAAATACAGAGAGACAGACAGTGCTTTTCCCATAACAAGGCCAGGAATTCCTAAAATGTAGAGCATCCATGTATCAGGCTAGCAAAACTTCAAAATTTCATAACACCCTCTGTTGGTAAGGCTATGGGGAAATAGGCAATCTCATACAGTGCTGGTAAAAATGTAAGTTAATAAACTTATGGAAAGCAATTTGGTAATAGCTATCAAAATTAAAAATTCATAGGACCACTGATCTGGCATTTTCTTATCTAGATATTTATCCTGGAGATATACTGGTACCCATACAAAATGACTATGTACAAAGTTACTCTCTTCAGCCTCATTTCTAATAACAAGAGACTGGGAAGCAAAATTAATACCCAATAAAGGAATGGTTAAATAAGTTACTTTTTTCAGTTCTCAAACGTTTTTAGATCTTTGAAATGCTCATGCTATGTGGACACTGGCCTACAATGTATGATGATCAAATTGGCCCTAACGAAGCCAATAAGCTCAGTCTACATTCCAATTTACCACAGTGCCTTGTTATACTGCCAGGTCATTTTCTGCTGCATAGAAGGGTCATTGAAAGTAAATAAGTTGCCAGTAAATCAATATCTGCATTGTTTTCATTCGTTCAATGCATTCATTGATTACCTATCAACTACTTACAGCACCTACTCTGTGCCAAGTACTCTAGTAGGCATTTTTTAGGTCAGAGATCCAATATACATATATTTACAGACCACAGGGATTACTGACTGGTAAGAAATGAATCAGAAAATTCATGCTGAGGCAGAGCAAGATGGCCAAAAGAAGCCTCTACCGATAGTCTCCCCCGACCCCCGCCACAAGAACATCAAATTTAACAACTATTTACACATCATAAGATGTGTAGATGTGTAGCACCATCATAAGAATCAAAAACCAGCTGAACAATCACAGTACCTGGTTTGAACTTGGTATCACTGAAAGAGACACTGAAGATGGTAGGAAAAATAATCCTGTATTACTAACAACACCACTCCCCCATCTCCCAGCAGCAGCCACATGGCATAGAGAATCTCTGTACTTGTGGGAGGGAGAGCACAGTGACTGTGGGACTTTGCAATAGAACTCAGTTCTGCCCAGTCACAGCAGAAAGCAACACCAGGCAGAACTCTGCAGACACCTACAGAGGGAGCATTTAGGCTAGCCCTGGCCAGAGGAGAATTGTCCATCCCAGTGGTCAAAACTTAAGTTCTGGCAAGCCTCACCACGACAGGCTAAACTGTTCTGGCGTTCTAAATTGAGGTCTGGGCCACAGGGACTGCACCTCCTAGGGAAGTCCTAGTGCTGTGCTAGGGTTGGAGTCAGTGGACTTAGGGGGCACATCACCTAGTGAAACACAGGTGAGGCAGCCAAGAGGGTGCTTGTGCCACTTTTTCTCCAGCCTCAGATAGTGCAGCTTGCAGTTCCAAAAGACTTTTTCTTCTGCTCGAGGAAAGGAGAGGGAAGAGCAGAGAAGAATTTTGTCTTTCAACTTAGATATAAGCTCAGTCACAGGAGGATAGGGCATCAGGCAGAGTCCTGAGGCACCCATTCCAGGCCCTCGCTCCCAGATGACATTTCTAGACATACCCTAGGCAAGAAGAGAACCTGCTGCTTTGAAGAGAAGGACTAAGTCCTGGCGAGATCCATTACCTGCTGACTAAAGAGTCAGCAGTGGTAGCCAGGTGGTACTCACCATGGGCCTTGGATGAGACTCAGAGATGTGCTGGCTTCAGGTGTGACCCAGCACATGCCCGGTGTGGTGGCTGCAGAAAGAGACTCCTGCTAGAGAAAAGCAAAGAGAAGAGTAAAGGGGACCTTGTCTTGCAGCTTAGGTATCAGCTCAGCCACAGTGGGATAGAGTATCAAGTGGCTCTTGGGGTCCCTGATTCCATGCCTTGGCTCTTGGATGGTATTTCTAGACCTGCCTTGGGCCAGAGGAGAGCCCACTACCCTGAAGAGTGAGTCTCTTAGGCCTGAAAGCATTCACAACAAGCTGACCAAAGAGCCCTTGGGCCCTAAGTGAATATCAGTGGTAGGCCTGGCAATATTCCCCACAGACCTGTAGTGGTGGTGGTCACAGGGAAAAACTCCACTGCTAATGGAAAGCGGGGACAAGAGTGGGAAGGACTTCATCTTAGGACCTGAGTGCCAGCTCAGCTGCAGTAGAATAGAGCACCAGGTAGATTCTTAAGGTTTCCAACTCCAGGCCCAAGGTCCCAGACAGCATTTCTGGACCCACCTGGGGGGAGGGAAAAATTCCTACCCTGAAGGGAAGGACACAAGACTGATTGGCTTCACCACCTGCTGATTGTAGAGACCTAGGGCCTTGAGCAAACATAAGCAGTAGCTGTATAGTGGTTACAACAGGCCTTTAGTGAGATCCAGTGCTATGCTGGCTTCAGGTCTGACCTAGCAGAGTTGCAGTGGTGGTGGCCATAGGGGTGCTTTTTTCACCCTTCCCCCTAGCTCCAGGAAGCTCAGCACACAAAGAGAGAGACTCTGGTTATCTGAGAAAAACTTAGGAAAGAGAAAAAGAGTCTCTGCCTAGTAATCCAGAGAATTCTTCTGGATCTTATCCAAGATCACCAAGGTGGTACCTCTACAAGACTGAAAGAACCACAGCATTACTGGACTTGGGGAGTCCCCTAATGAAGATATGTCTGCAGTGACCAAAAAGATCACAACACCAAAGTCCCTTCAAATACCTGGAAAGCCTTCCCAAGAAGGATGGGTACAAACAAGCCCAAACTGTGAAGACTACAATAAATACCTAACTCTTCAATGCCCAGACACAGATGAACATCCACAAGCATCAAGATCATCTAGAAAAATATAACCTCACAAAACGAACTAAATAAGTCAACAGGGAACAATCTAGAGAGACAGAGATACATGATCTTTCAGATAATTCAAAATATATGTTTTGAGGAAACAATGAAATTCAAGATGACGTAGAGAAGGAATGCAGAATTCTATCAGATAAATTTAGCACAGAGATTGAAATAATTAAAAAGAATAAATCAGAAATTCTGGAGTTAAAAATGCTGTTGACATCATGAAGAATGCATCAGTGTCTCTTAATAGCAGAACTGATCAAGCAGAAAAAAAAATTAATGAGCTTGAATAGAAGCTATTTGAAAATATACAAAGGAGAGAAAAGAAAAAAATTAAAAACAATGAAGCATGCCTACAAACTCTAGAAAATAGCCTCAAAAGGGCAAATCTAAGAGTTACTGGCCTTAAAGAGGAGGGAGGGAGAGAGAGATAGGGGAAGAAGGCTTATCCAAAGGCATAAAACAAAGAATTATCCAAACCTAGAGAAAGATATCAATAACCAATACAAGAAAGTTAAAGAACACCAAACAGATTTAGCCCAAAGAAAACCACCCCAACATATTTAATGATCAACCTCCCAAAGGTCAAGGATAAAGAAAGGATCCTAAAAGCAGACAGAGAAAAAAAAAACACATAGCATACAATGGAGCTTTAATATGTCTGGAAGTAGACTTTTTAATAGAAACCATACAGGCCAGGAGAGAGTGGCATGACATATTTAAAGTGCTGAAGAAAAATAATTTTACCCTACAATAGTATATTGGGTGAAAATATCCTTCAAACATTAAAGGGAAATACAGACTTTCCCAGAAAAACAAAAACTGAGGAATTTCATCAACACCAAACCTGTCCTACAAGAAATACTAAAGAGAGTTCTTTAATCTGGGGGGAAAAAAAAAAAAAGGATTTTAATGAGCAATAAGAAATTATCTAAAGGTAGAAAACTCACTGGTAATAGTAAGTATACAGAAAAACACAGAATAGTATAACACTGTAATTGTGGTGTAAAAACTACATATAGATAGAATAGAAAGACTAAAAGATGAACTGATCAAAATTAAATAAATTAAAACATACAACCAGAGAAAATCACCTTCCCCAAAAGGAAGGCAGGAAGGAAAGAAGGAAGAGGAGACTACAAAACAACCAGAAAACAAATGACAAAAGGGCAAGAGTAAGTCCTTACTTACCAATAATAACGTTGAATATAAATGAACTAAACTCTCCAAAAGACATAGAGTACCTAAATGAATTTTAAAAATACTTAGTGATCTGTTGCTGACAAGAAATACATTTCACCTATAAAGACACACATAGGCTGAAAATAAAGGGATGGAACATAATATTTCATGCAAATGGAAACCAAAAATGAGCAGGAGTAGCTATACTTACATCAGACTAAATAGATTTCAAGACAAAAACTATAAAAACAGGCAAGAAGGTCATAATGATAAATCGGTCAATTCAGCAAGAAGATATAATGATTGTAAATATATATTCATCTAACACTGGAGCACCCAGATAGATAAAGCAAATATTATTAGAGTTAAAAGGAGAGATAGGCCCAAATACAGTAATAGCTGGAGATGTCAACACCCCACTTTCAGCATTGGACAGATATGCCAGACAGAAAATCAACAAAGAAACATCAATCTTAATCTGCACTATTGACCAAAGGGACCTAATAGATATTTACAGAACATTTCATCCAACTGCTGCAGAATACACATTCTTCTCCTCAGCACATGGATTGTTCTCAAGTATAGACCATATGTTAGGCCACAAATCAAGTCTTAAAACATTCAAAAATTTGAAATAATATCAAGTATCTTCTCTTACCACAATGGAATAAAAACAAAAATCAATAATAGGAGGAATTTTGAAAACTATACAAATACAAAGAAATTAAATAATATGCTCCTGAATGACAAGTGGGTCAATGAAGAAAATAAAAAGAAAATTGGAAAATTTCTTCAAATAAATAATAATGGAAATACAATATATCAAAACCTGTGGGATATAGCAAAAGGACTACTAAGAGGAGAGTTTATAACTATTAAGTGCCTACATCAAAAAAAGTAGTAAAACTTCAAATAAACAACCTAAAAATGTATCTTGAAGAATTAGAAAAGCAAGAGAAAAATCAAAAATCAGTAGAAGATAAATAACAAATATCAGAGCAGAAATAAATGAAACTGAAATGAAGAGAACACAAAAGATCAACGAAATGAAAAGTTGGTTATTTGAAAAGATAAATAAAATTGACAAAACTTTAGCCAGAATAACTAAGAAAAAAGAGAGAAGACCCAAATAAATAAAATTAGAAATGAAAAAGGAGACATTACAGTTGATATTGCAGGAATTCAAAAGACTGTTAGAGGCTACTATGAGCAATTATATGCCAATAAGAAAAACCTAAAAGAAATGGGTAAATTCCTAGACACATACAACTTACCAAGATTGGGCCATGAAGAAATCCAATATGTGAACAGACCAATAACAAGTAAGGAAATCAAAGCTGTAATAAACAAAAATCTCCCAGTAAAGAAAAGCCCAGGACCTGATAGCTTCATTGTTGAATTGTACCAAACATTTAATGAAGAACTAATATCGATCTTACTCAAACTATTCCAAAAAATACAGCAGGAGAGAATACTTCCAAACTCGTTCTATGAGGCAGTATTATGCTGATAGAAAAACTAGATAAAGACACATCGAAAAAAGAAAATGAAAGGCCAATATCCATGACAAATATTGATGCAAAAATCCTCAACAAAATACCAGCAAACTGAATTTAACAACATATTAAAATGATTATTCATTATAGCCAAGTGAGATTGATCCCAGGGATGCAAAGATGGTTCAACATATGCAAATCAATCAATGTGATACATCATATCAGCAGAATGAAGGACAAAAACCACCATATGCTCCCATTTGAATTGATGCTGAAAAAGCATTTGATAAAGTTCCACATCCCTTCATGGTAAAAACTGTCAAAAAACTGGATGTAAAAGGAACATATCTCAACATAATAAAGCCATATATGACAGACTCACAGCTAGTACCATGCTGAATGGGGAAAACTGAAAGCCTTTCCTGTAAGATCTGGAACCAACAAGGATACCTTTTTTCACTGCTGTGATTCAACATAGTACTAGAAGTCTTAGCTACAGCAATCAGACAAGAGAAAGAAATAAAAGCATCCAAATTGGAAAAGAAGAAGTCAAATTATCATTGTTTGCAGATGACATGAACTTACATTTGGAAAATCCTAAAGAATCTACAGGAAAACTATTAGAACTAATAAACAAATTCAGTAAAGTTGCAGGATACAGAATCAACAGGCAAAAACCAATGGCATGTCTATATGCCAATGGGAAACAATCTGAAAAAGCAATCAAGAAAGTAATACCATGTAAAATAGCTCCAAATAAAATTAAGTACCTAGGAATTAATTTAACGAAAGAAGTGAAAGATCCCTACAATGAAAACTACAAAGCATTGATGAAAGAAATTGAAGAGAACCCCCCAAAAATGAAAAGATATTCTATATTCATAGATTGGAAGAAACAATATTGCTAAAATGTCCATATTACCAAAAAAAATCGACAGGTTCAATCCAATCCCTATTTTAAAAAAGACATTCTTCACAGGAAAAAACAATCCTAAAATGTATGTGAAGCCACAGAAGACCCAGAATAGCCAAAGCTAGCCTATGCAAAAAGAACAAAACTGGAGAAATCATATTACCTGACTTTATGCCACATAGCTATAGTAACCAAAACAACATGGTGCTGGCATAAAAATAGACGTATAGACCAGTGGAACAAAATAGAAAACCCAGAAACAAATCCATACATTCATAGTGCATTCATTCTTTACGAAGATGCCAAAAACTTATATTGGGCAACAGACAGTCTCTTCAATAAATAGTGCTAGGAAAACTGGATATCTATATGCTGAAAAATGAAACTGGACCCCTCTCTTTTATCATATGCAAAAATAAAATCAAAATGAACTAAAGACATAAATATAAGGCCTCAAACTATGCAACTGCTACTACCAAAAAAAAAAAAAAAAATTGAGAAAACTCTCCAGGACATTGAACTGGGCAAAGATTTTGTGAGTAATACTCCACAAGCACAGGAAACCAAAGCAAAAATTGACACATGGGATTACATCAAGTTAAAAAGCTTCTGCACAGCAAAAGAAACAATCAACAAAGTCAAGAAACAACCTACAGAATGGGAGAAAATATTTGCAAACTATTCATCTGACAAGGGACTAGTAGCCAGAATATATAAGGAGTTCAAACAACTCTATCAGAGGAAAATTTAATAATCTGATCCAAAAATGGGCAAAAGATCTAAATAGACATTTCTCAAAAGAAGATATACAAATGGCAAACAGGTATATTAAAAGGTGCTCAACATCATTTATCATCAGAGAAATGCAAATGAAAACTGTAATGAGATATCATCTTGCCCCAGTTAAAATGGCTTATATCCAAAAGACAGGCAATAACAAATGCTGGCAAGGAAGTGGAGAAAAGGGAATCCTCGTACACTATTCATGGAATGTAAATTCATCCAACCAGTATGGAGAACAGATGGGAGGTTCCTCAAAAAACTAAAAATAGAGCTACCATATGATCCAGCAATTCCACTCCTAGGTATACACCCCAAAGAAAGGAAATCAGGATATTGAAGAGATATCTGCACTCCCATGTTTATTGCAGCACTATTCACAACAGCCAAGATGCAGAAGCAACCTAGCTGTCCATCAACAGATGAATGGATGAGGAAAATGTGGCACATATACACAATGGAGTACTATGCAGCCAGAAAAAAAATGAGATCCTGTCGTTTGCAACAGCATGAATGAACTGGAGCTCATTAAATGAAATAAGCCAGGCACAGAAAGACAAACTCCTCATGTTCTCACTTATTTGCGGGAGTTAAAAATTAAGACAACTAAAATAATGTGGACAGAAAATAGAAGGATTGTTACTAGAGACTGGAAGGATAGGTGGGAGAGGGGAGTAGAGATAGTTAATGGGTACAAAAATAGAAAGAATGACTAAGACCTAATGTTTGATAGCACAACAGAAGGACTATAGTCAATAATTTAATTGTACATCTTAAGATAACTAAAATAATATAATTGGATTGTTTATCACACAAAGAAAGGGTAATTGCTTGAGGTGATGGATACCTCATTTGCCACTGATGTGTTATTACACATTGTATGCCTACATCAAAATATCTCATGTACTCCATGAATATATACACCTATTATGTACCCATAAAAATTAAAAATAAAAAACATTTTTAAAGAAAATCTATGGTGTGTACAACTACTAGGCATAAGTTTCAGATGTAAGTCAAGCAAAGGCAGAAGATTAATTCAATCCTTTATTCCTTTCATGAGAGTAAGGATGTAACTTGAGAAGAATTCAATCTAAACAGTTCAAAATTATGTAATTAATTACATTTGTTTTCAATTTCAATTACCAAGTGATCCAGTACCATTATCCTAATATTTGGAAGACATGACAATAGCGGGTTTCTGGAAGCTAAGGTCCTAATGCTCTATCAGCTCATGGCACTAGTATGAATTCAACTGATATTGGTCAGGAGGTGATGAAATGGAATGTCCCAGTCTACCACTCCCTGCAGAATGTTTGATGGTGTTACAGAAGTGTCATGCTTTCCAAATCGAAAGAATTTTTATTCATTTTATACTCCAGTCAGAAGACATCTCTTACTGCAGTAAGAATGCTATACTGCAGAAAGAATACGACCACCAAGGAGTATAGTTTGTAGAGATAGTACGTAAATATCTCTCTAAGTGCCTAGGTGGGATTTTGATAGTATTTTGGTGGTACTATCAACTGGCACTCAGGAATTCATGTATTCGGCAAACATTATTGAGTTCCTATTCTGTGCCAGGTACTGTGTTTGGCATTAGAGCATACAGGAGTAAACAAAACAAGCATGATCCTTGCCCTTAAGAGTGTGAGAGTCTAATAGCCTGACTCTTTCCCTGCCGGGTGCCCCTACCATGCTGTGATATGCCTGCATCAGCTATACAAAGAAGTAGTCTGTTATTAGCACCTTATTGGTGCCTAATGCCCCAATGCACAGCCTTATGAACGTGGGTTGAACTGCTCATATTAGGCCAGATGCAGAGATTCTGCCCTGCTTCCAATATATCTAAGCATTGTACATAGCACAATCAAAAACAACAAGGACTACCACAATACCCTGCACTCTATGATAAACCAAAAACAATAGGCTCATATTATTAGTTATCCACATTATTTAAATTAACCTGAAATTAAGTAGCTTAACAGAAAACACTTATTATCTCACAGTTTCTTTGGGTGAGAAATCCAAGAGTAGGTTAGGTGGTTGATTCTGGACCAGGGTCTCTCATGAGGTTGCACTTACATTGTTGTCTGGGGCTGGAGGATCCACTTTCAAGGTGGCTCACTCATATGCCTGATGAGTTAGTGCTGGTTGTCTGTAGGAGGTTTCCGTTTCTCACTACGTGATCTTCCCATAGGGCTGCTTGAGTGGCCCCTTAACTTGACAGCTGGCTTCCCCCAGAGGTAATGATCCAAGAGCAAACAAGGTGGAAGCTACAATGCTTGTGATGACCTAATATCAAAAGTCACTCACCATCTCTCCTACCACATTCTATTATTTAGAAGCAGTTCATTGAGTCTGGCCCACAATCAACTGAAGAGAAATGAGGCTCCACTTTTTGAAAGGATGTTCTCAAAGAATTCGTAGACAGATTTTTTTTTCTTTTTGAGACAGGGTCTCACTCTGTCGCCCAGGCTGGAATGCAGTTGCGCAATCTCAGTTCACTGCAACCTCCACCTCTGAGGTTCAAGCGATTCTCCTGCCTCAGCCTCCCAAGCAGCTGGGATTACAGGAGTGAACCACCATATTCCGTTAATTTTTGTATTTTCTTAGTGGAGATGGGATTTCACCATGTTGGCCAGGCTGGTCTCGAACTCCTAACCTCAAGTGATCCGCCCATCTCAGCCTCCCAAAGTGCTGGGATTACAGGAGTGAGTCACCACACCTGGCGTGTAGACAGATTTTAAAACGTGATCATCTTGTATGCTTCTAGTTCCTAAAATAATAAAATCTTTAATGGTTCCTGTAAACACATAACTCTAACGAAAATAATTTTATCTCTAACTTTGCTTAAGCTGGTGTCTAAAGATGTATCATGACCTTTGTGGATATAATAATCATGTGAGCAAATTGCTGTTTTTGTCATAGATTAATAAATTATTGGTGACTGATAATTTAGCAGTTTTTCCTCTAAGTAATAATTATGTCTTTGTTATAATTGACTAGCCAGTCAGTCCTTCTGAACTCTGACTCCCTTGCACTCTTTGCAAGTTAATTTTCTTTCCTTTTCTAAGTATCTTGATCTCTGAGCATTCCTTTGGCAATGTGTGAGTAGAGCCTTCCATCTCTAACTTCCATTTCTTCCTACCAGCCACACAGAGGAAGAAAGTTATGAGAAATGAGAAATGAGAGGGCAATCTAGGCTGGCCCAGTTGAGAGACTCTTCTATTTCTCTTAGTGAAGGGAAACTGGGAATTGGACTCAGAATCTACCGTATATACTTTATCATGCATTGGGTAAAACATGATGAGAAAGACATCGATAGTTCTCATTACAAAATTCTCAACAAATCCTTTTGTTGCCTTCAGAGTTAAAAATCCTTCCAAGAAATATTATCTACCGTTGTATGTCCCTGGCAGTCCTTCCCTGAGCTAAGATTTTCGTGGTCAGAAGGGGCAAAACCACAGGTAATACATACCTATCATATTCACATATTAATATTCATCTTTTAATAGTTTTTCTATATTTGGAGCAATTCCCATGTTATGAGTCCCACTTCCCCAGTGGAGTCAGAATTCAAATTCCAACCTCCCTGCAGCTAAGACACAGGCAAACAACCCAGGTTGTCCCAAGGGTCCACTCAACAGACACTACAGCCTTAGATTTCAACTCCGAAGCACTCATGAGGAAAGAGGCTCCGTGTGAAACTGCAATTTTTGCTGGTACAGTGGTGCTGGAAGCGTCTGGTTTTCAGTGGTGGCAGCAGCGGTTTCTAAGTTTCGCAAGATTTATTGCCTGGCCCAGAAGTAACCTCTATGGAATGGCAGCAGTGATGAAGATGGAGCTTCCTTTTTCGCTAAACGAGGCGGCAGCAACGGAAGCAGTTTCCTTATCAGGCATATCCTGCAGCACAGTTTTTGTCACTGCTCAATGCTGGCCAAGCCTCAGTCCTGGCTCTCCAGCTATCCCAACAATTCTTGGCAATCCAATCATCTTTTGTTAAGTCACCCCGTAATTGCTTGCAGCTAAGATTCTTAAATGACATACCAGTTGAACAGCCCCTTCACAATACTTTGCACTCGAAGTATTGTGTAGGTTAATCAGTATCATTTTTCTGAAGAGTCATACTCCAGCGTCAGGCAGGCCCTCAGGCTACAACAATGCTGCCCAAGTAAAGATTTTTCCCAAGTAAGGAAGCATTGTTTCCACAGCCTATTTACAAGACTAATTAAAGAACTCCAAATTATCTGGATCAATTTGACATTCTTTATTAGCAACATTACAGTTGATACTTTATAATACTGTAATAGACCCTAAAGAAAGTCCCATATGGTTTGGTTCTGTGTCCCCAGGCAAATCTCATCTTGAATTGTTTTGTTTTGTTTTGTTTTTGAGATGGAGTCTTTCTCTGTCGCCCAGGCTAGAGTGCAGTGGTGCAATCTTGGCTCACTGCAAGCTCCGCCTCCGGGTTCACGCCATTCTCCTGCCTCAGCCTCCAGAGTAGCTGGGACTACAGGCGCCTGCCACAACACCTGGGTAATTTTTTGTATTTTTAGTAGAGACAGGGTTTCACCATCTTAGCCAGAATGGTCTCCATCTCCTGACCTCGTGATCCGCCCACCTCAACCTCCCAAAGTGCTGAGATTACAGGCATGAGGCAGTGCGCCCGGCCGACACAAACCAGTAGTTTTTAATCCTAAACTCATACACTTTGCCTTATTTATTTGTTTATGGTCTGTTCCTCTCTAGACTGTAAGCTCCATAAAGGCAGGAATCGTGTCTGTTTAATTCACCTCCAACACTTGACATAATTCCTGACGTATTTATACACCTAATACATAGTTGTTGAATGTATGAATGGATAAATGAATAATTCATTTGTTAACATAATGCCTAAAGTATACAAAACATCTTCCCACCCACAGTCTTCTTTGATCCTCACAGCCTCTCTACGGTCCAGAATTATCTTCCCTAATATGCAGAGAGTAAACAGAGCCTCTGGGAGGCAAAAAGGTCAGCCTAAGATTATTCAACTACTTAGTGACAGCCCAGCTCTTCTAATTCCCAGCCTCGATCTCTTTTCATTACCATCCTGCCTTTCACTTCAGTTTCCCTTCAGGTTTCTTTTTCCGGCCCAAATCATCTGCTGAAGGGATACTCCAAATTCTTCTGGCTGCAGGCATGTGCTCTCAGCCAAAAGACTTAATAATTTATACAACACGCAGTGGGAAGAGAAGAGGACGGTCAACTGTAAAAATACACATACAGGAGTCATGCATATTTGTCACAGAAATCACTACATAGTCTAAAAACAACTCTTTTCATATCTAATTGCTATGGAGACCCAGAGTATATGTATTAGTCTGGGTACGTTTTGTTTCTGAGTAATAGAAGTTAACCAAACTAATATAGGCAACAACAAAAAAGTTGGTTTTGGATGGACATTGGACATATAATCATGGAAGGGATGACCAATCAAGTCACAGATGGGCAGGGGAGTAGGAGCAGCTGAGCCACAGGAAGAAACAAACCAGAGACTCAAGGGCCACCTGGAATCTCTTTTTCTCTTTCTTGTCTCTGCCACTTTCCATGGGCCACCTTCGATCACTGTCTCTGTAAAAAGGCTCCCTCTGTATAGCAAGTAACATGGCAATCAAAGCTCCTGTGCTTTCCATCTAAACACCAAGGCATTCCATAAAGTTTGGCTCTTGTCCTCAGCCCCAGTGTGAAAAATACCAGGGAATTATTCACAGTAATAGATTGAACTTGTTGGCTTCCATTTTTGTTGCCATGGTCTCACAGAGGTAGAGTATAACATCCCCTACTCCCAAGTGATGTTGGACTCAGTCATGTATTTGCAGTGGCCAATGAAATGTGGGTGAATGTGACAGTATATGATTGCCAAACCTAAACCTTAAGAATCACCATATGTTTCTACTTGCCCTCTTACAGTTCTGCCACTGCTTGGAGAGATGCTTTTCCCAGGTAGCTGCTGCTCCTCCAGCCTGGACCCCAGAATAAGTATGCATTGAATAGAGCCACCTCAGCCATCTGCAGACCTGCAGCATGAAGTAGAGCCAGCCCAACTAACCCTCAGACCCACGAGTGAGAATAATTGATTATTATTTTAAGCCACCAAGTTCTGTTATAGTTTTGTTAGGCTGCAAGAGCTAGCTAATAGGCCAAGTTTTGTTAAATGACCACCGCCCCACCAATAATCTATGACCAGGCATGTGGTCATGAAAGAAAACTACATCTTCTGCACAAATCTGGTGTTAAAAAAAGAAGAAAACGGTTCTTAGAACAAGGTCATGGCAGAAGTAGGGAGGATAGTGGGCACACAAATCAACAGGGATGTAGAGTCTAGAATTTCTGACCTGCATCTGTTTTTATCCTTGTATTCAATATACACACCATCTATGGATCTTTATTTTTTTCCTCACCTGAAATTCTCCTGCTACAATTTGACAAAATGCTTTTCTGCAGTTGTTGAGATTCAAAGAAGACTTCAAGGAGGAGAAAGGCTGCATGGTTTCAAGGAAAGAGTTAATTATTATGAGTAGGAAAATGAAACAAAGAGGTGAGATGGAGGTTGGGAAGAACCAGAAACCAAGAGACTGGGGTAGAATGACAAGCCATACATAAACACCTGACCTGAGGCAGCACCCATGCGGTGGTCTCGTCTTTTTCACCTTTGCTGCATCCTGTGGCATACCCTGGAAGAGTTATTTAAGGAAGAATGCTGGAGAACCCATTGAAAACTCTACCAAGAGAAAGCAAGAGGAATGGGGAGCACAAAATGGCAGCCTTCACTGGTATTTTTCCTTTTTCTTGTAAATTACTTGTATGTCTTTCCTTTCTTCTCACGTCACCACTGACAGAACTGAATGGAAATTACAAAAAGAATATTTGGAGATTATATATGTTCTACCCTTCGGTTATAATAGCTTGTTCTTTAAACCAGAACTTTACAGCAACATATTACTAATCATTTGGGGGTTTGAGTCCTCTATTTGAAGTGTGCCACATGTCCTGTCAAAATAACTTCTTATAGCTGTGTAACAATTGTGGGAGGCCTGTGATCACCTTGTCAGAGCGCCTTTACACTCAGAGCCGGTTGCCAGATTCCACATTACTTACTTCCCGGCCCTCCCTCCCCACAACTTATGCTCCTTCTATCATCTCTTTTCTCTCTCTCGTTTTTTTTGTTGTTGGGTTTTTTTTTTTTTTTTTCTGGCAGTTGCTGGGCCGAACAGCAATTTGCAGTTATTTATGCAGCTTAAACCCTATTGTCAACATCCTTATCCTCAATACACAACCATTCCAGTGGTGTGAGTCGAGCTTTTGGGGAGGGAGCTGGACTGAGGTTAACAGAAGCAAGGCTTCCTGGGCCCCTCGGCCAAAGCACACATTGTTGCTGAGCCGCTTTGTCTCCTTCTCGCCTCTATTTGGGGTGGATTTTCATTTGGAATTAAAAACAGATCACAGCTTACTGTTTGTTTGCTATTGTCAGGTCAGACCCAGTACTCCGGGAAAGGATGGTATCACTGTGTGCATAGAATTTTCTTGGCAATTTAATCAGGATGATGGAATTTGTCTGCGTTTGTACAGCACCTTCCCTCCTGGGCTCTCAAAGGCCTCCCAAAACAGAAGTTAATCCTCCCAGCAGCTGGAGAGGAAGTCAGGTACGGCATGGGACTTTGTCCCCCTCATTGCCTCAAGCCCATTTTGGAGGGTATAGTTCAGGTACAGCAGGTGAAAGCCAACAAGAGGAGGGAGATGAAGGCTGACACTTCCCTAGAGGATCACAGATGGGGTGTGCTGCTTATAAAACAGTACCCCCTCTGGGGCCGGGCGCGGCGGCTCACGCCTGTAATCCCAGCACTATGGGAGACCGAGACGGGCGGATCACAAGGTCAGGAGATCGAGACCATCCTGGCTAACACGGTGAAACCCTGTGTCTACTAAAAAATACAAAAAAACTAGCTGGGCGAGGTGGCGGGCGCCTGTAGTCCCAGCTACTCGGGAGGCTGAGGCAGGAGAATGGCTTAAAACCCGGGAGGCGGAGCTTGCAGTGAGCTGAGATCCGGCCACCGCACTCCAGCCTGGGCAACAGGGCGAGACTCCGTCTCAAAAAAACTAAATAAATAAATAAAAATAAAAATAAATCATTCTACCATAATGATTGAGTTCCCCTTGAGTGGGGAACTTGAGTACTTCTAAGTTCATTCACCAGGTTATTGGTAGAATTCAGCTCTTTAAATGTTGTTGATTGAAAACCTCAGTTCCTTGCTGACTCAAGGAAGTGGAGCCTTGAGATGACTGTAGTCCTGGCCAATTCCTCAGTTACAACCTTGTGATTATAGCCTTGTGCTGCATAACAAATTACCCTAAAATGTCGTGACTGCACACACACTTTATTACAAATATTAGACTTCTAAGTTCATTCACCAGGTTATTGGTAGAATTCAGCTCTTTAAATGTTGTTGATTGAAAACCTTAGCTCCTTGCTGACTGTTGGCCAGGGGGAACCCTCAGTCCTTTACCACGTGAGCCTCTCTATAGGACAATCCGTAGCATGGAATTTGTCTTCCTTGACAGTGAGCAAGTGAGAGTGTGAAAGAGGATGACCAAGACAGAAACCAGGGTCTTTTTGTAACCTAATCTCAAAAGTATTATCACATCCCATCACCTTTGCCAAGTAACTAGGTCCAGCCCACACAATGGGAGAGGATTATACAAAGGCATGAACACTGAGAGGCAAGGATCACTGAAGGCCATCTTGGAGGCTGCCTACCATGCCATCTCTACGACTTCTCACCCATCCTTCTCCAGGGCCTCACCAGGCCTTGGGGATTCTCTTGGTTCCACCTCCTCCCTGTACACTGTGCTTGTCTGTACACAGCTTTTGCAACTCATGCTTGGACTCTGGCAAAGCCTCCTAATGAGCCTACCTACCTCTTTCTGTTCTCCCAGCTGATACCCAGAAAACTGGTTGATATTTCTAATCACATTTTATTATGTCACTTTCCTATTCAAAAGTGCCCACTGGCTCCCAAGTTCCTCTTCTGTCATGCAGGACCTTTCTCAATCTAACCGTGTAAGGTCATTTTTGCATTGCTATTAAGAAATACCTAAAGATGGGCCAGGTATGGTGGCTCATGCCTGTAATCCCAGCACTTCGGGAGGCTGAGGCAGGCAGATCACGAGGTCAGGAGATTAAGACCAGCCTGATCAGTGTGGTGAAACCCCATCTCTACTATGAATCCAAAAAATTAGCCGGGCCTGGTGGCAGGCTCCTGTAGTCCCAGTTACTTGGGAAGCTGAGGCAGGAGAATGGCGTGAACTCGGGAGGCGGAGCTTGCAGTGAGCTGAGATCAAGCCACTGCACTCCAGCCTGGGTGACAGAGCAAGGATCCATCTCAAAAAAAAAAAAGAAATATCTAAAGACTGGGTAATTTATAAAGAAAAGAAATAATTGAATTGGCTCATGGTTCTGCAGGCTATGCAAGCATGACGCCAACATCTGCTTCTGGTGAGGACCTCAAGAAGCTTCCACTCATGGCAGAAGGCAAAGAGGGAGCAGGTACCTCACACAACAGAGCAAGAGAGAGAGAAGGGAGCAGTCCCAGACTCTTAACCAGATCTCACATGAACTAACTGACCAAAAGCTCGTTTGTCACCAAGGGAATGGTGCTTAACCAATCATGAGGGATCTGCTCCTATGATCCTATCACCTCCCACCAGACCCCAGCTACAACATTGGGAATCACATTTCAACATAAGATTTGGAGGGGAAAAAATCCAAACCATATCAAACTCAATGTACTTTTGCTACAATACTTATCTTACCACTCCCCTCCAGCCAAGCAGGTATACCCACTGTCCCTCAATCATAGCTAGTTGATGCCCCTTTGCATGGCTTTGTTCATGATGTTTCTACCTGGAATATTCTCCCCTTTCACTCCACCTATCAGAATTCTCCCCAGTTGTTATGACCTAACAAGTCTTGTCTCCTTCCTAAAGTCTTAAAATTTATGATACAGTGCCCTGGGTATAGCTGTATAGCTGATAGCTTTGTTTGATTACTCTGAGCCCAAATGTCCTCTTCCTCCTACTGACCCTTTTTTTTTTTTTTTTTTTTTTTTTTTTTGAGACAGAGTCTTGCTCTATCACCCAGGCTGGAGTGCAGTGGCTCAATCTCAGCTCACCGCAACCTCTGCCTCCTGGGTTCAAGCGATTCTCCTGCCTCAACCTCCTGAGTAGCTGGGACTTCTTGCGCCTGCCACCATGCCCTGCTAATTTTTGTCTCTTTTTTTTTTAGCAAAGACACGGTTTCACCGTGTTGACCAGGCTGGTCTTGAACTCCTGACCTCACGTAATCAGCCCACCTCAGCCTCCCAAAGTGCTAGGATTACAGGCATGAGCCACCACTCCTGGCCCCTACTGATTCTTGAACCACCCCCTACTCACCAGATCTCTGATATGACACTTACCATAAACTATCATGTATCATGTATCATCTCACATCATAGTTTGCAGTACTCATTTTAAAAACAATGTCAGCATATTGAGAGAAGGAATAAAGCAAGTTTAGAGTGAAGGTCCATGCTGAGATGTCTAGTTTGGGGAGAGAAGAATCTACCATAAATCTTGACCACAGCCATGGTATATTCTAGAGCTATCCTACTAACCTTTCCAGGGTTCCATTTCTTATTATCCTGTCTGCAGTGATAGCCCAATGAACGTACTACAATGTACACTTATAAGCATGAAATTCTTAGGCTTCTCAGACACTATTTCTTAGCTTAGTGTAGAATGTAATGGAAAGAGAGATTCTTTTGAAGTTTGAAAAGAGGGAGGGGTAGGGGAGATTCTAATCCCATCATGATTCTCTGAGATACAAGAGGAAGATGTAAGAATGGCCATGAATACAGATATGTGTGTGGGTGGACAGTTGTGGCACACGGTAAAGTTGCTGATGGCCTACATATTCTCTGTGATATATATACACTACACAAGGAATCATCTAAGAGTGAAATAAGAGCTCAAGAAAACAGGGAATATTTTTGATGCATTGAATTGGCAAGCAATTAGAGAAATATTCAAAGGCTGAAGTTTCAATCACATATTAACAGACAACAAAAATTAATAATTACTGATCTTCTCCTAAGTGCCTTAGATTATGTTATTTTATCTAATCATCACAACCACACATTTCACAAAAGAGAAGATGAAGGCCCAGAGAGGCTAAGTAATTTGCCAAAAGTCACACAACCAGTAATTGGTGAGACCAAGATTCCAACTCCACCCAGGATGATTCCAAATCCGATGCAACCCCATCTTTGAGGCATTGCACCTGGGAGATATGGCGTTGCTCATGTTTAGGAGGGATCATACTATTTTGAATTGTCATCATTGGATGTAAAGCAGCCTATGTCACTCTCCCTAAAATGATTCTGTGATCTTTTAGCAGCTATGCCAATCCAATCTGTGCTGGTAGGAAAATCATCCTTGCAAACATCTCCAAGTGAAATGAAGTGAAGATTAGCCAAACAACCAAGAAAATTTAATTGTAAAGACAGGTATGGGTGGTAGGATTTGATGGAATCGTCCCATACCAGGTGTTCTAATGTCACATTCTTCATTATTTTGCGGAAATAAAAGCCTTCAAACAGGTTCTTTTTTTCAGACAGGTTGTCTTCAGACACTGAAAGAACTTTTCAGAGAAATTTCAGTATTCTATATAAAAAAACATGTTTTCTGGAAATGCAAGAGGATATAAGGAGCAGCTTCATCTCAAAATTTGCAAAGCTTGCCTCAAAGCTATCTCGAGGTAGCTGCTTAATTGGTGCTCTTTCTTGGGCTCTCTAGAGCATCCATTACAAGAATGTCCAATGAGAGTCTCTAACTCATGTAATATATTGACAGTAGCCAAGCCCACCTCTCTGACAAAGCTGAGGGTCCAAAGTCAGGATGGTGCTGAAACTGCACCAATCAAGGACTGGGAAGCGTGGGCTGGGGAGCCGTGAATGCGGCCTGTGGACAGAGGGGGGCAGCAGAGAGCTGTTGGAGAGGTGCGCATCAGGCAGCTTCCTAGGGGGCAAGTGTTTCTGGTCAACTTGGAGACATTGACAGGAAGACCCAGCTCCAGCATCAGTAACACAGCTGAAGGATTAGTCCTGCTGAGCTCTCTATCTGGAATCCACAAACAGAACTCACCATTTTCCACACCGTGGCCAGAAACTTTTATAAACCTGCCCCGGATATGTCATCCCCCTGCTGAAAAGGCTAATCAATGGCTCCCCATTGCTTGAAACACTTTCTCAAGCTTTGATGTGCATCAGCATTACTTGGAGGGCTTGGTAAAGTGCAGCTCAGTGGGCTCACTCCCGGAGTTCCTGACAGGTTATGTCTTGGGTAGTCCTGAGACTTTGCACTTCTGACATTCCTGGGTGATGCTGATGCTGCCGGTTTCCAGTGGTCCAGAAACCACGCCTGGCAATCCACTAGCTTAGGTCATACTTAAGCTGCCCACACTCGTCCTCTCCAACTTCTCTTCTAGGCACTCACTCCCACGGACATCCCCCAGTCCCTCACACGCTCTGCTCCACCTGGGAACTTCCTTCAGTCCCGCAAGGAGATCGTGTTTCCCTGCGTCTCTCGGTCTATTCACACGTGCTCTCTCTTCTGATACACTCTTCCTCCATCTTTTCACCTGGCCAGATATTACTTATCTTTAGGTCCAAGTAAGAAGCCTCCCTCCTCTGAACTCTCATCATGCCCTGTACCTCTCGTCTCACCCTGTGTTGTAAATGGCCCTTGTGTGTTTGTGTCCCAGCTAGTCTATCAGCCTGGGGAGCAGGGGCTGACACATATCCATACCTTGGGAAATTCAGTCGCTAGGCTCATCTGGATTCTTGACTGTGCACAATAACCATGTTACATTTCTCTGCCTGCCTCCCTCTTCCGCTCTCAATGACTATTTCAAACTGTCTTCATTTTCCTCAAATCTCTAACCTTCACGCCTCCTCTATCACACTCAACAGATGGCCTTGCCTACTCCTTCACAGAGAAAATAGAAGCCACCAGACAGAAACCTCTCAACTTCCCGCACCAAACCTACAAACCCACCAGCATCTGCACCCACCCCATCCCCCTGACCTCCTGTTACAATAGAGGAGCTGCCTGTACTTTCTACAGCTGTCTGAAGCCAAACCCTCCAGCTCTGCTGTGGTTTCCTCCTCCTGCTTCCTCAAAAACTCCCACCATCAACACACCCTCTTCACGTAGCTTCTACTTCTTTCTCTCCCCTGATTTTCTCCATCATTTTAAAAACATGTGCAACTCTCTCTTCTATAAATAACCACCCTCCTTAAGCCCCATGTCACCCTGTAACTATCCTCTTATTTCTACTTTGCTACTGTGCAGCCAAATATGTTTAGCCTCATGATTTCCATTTTCTTATTTCCTACTGGCTCCACAAGCCACTTTTCCTCAAAAACTATTCTCACGAGGGTCAACAAACACCTTTCTGTAGCCAAGTCAAATGGACACCTTTCAGTTCCCATTCTGTTTGGCATAGTTGACCCCCTCCTACATCTGGACGCTACCTCTTTCCTTACCTTCTGTGACATCCCAGCCTGGTCCATCTGGCCGTTCTTCCTTTAAGGCCTGGTCCTCCTATGACTTATAAATGCTGGTGGTTTGTGAGGCTTAATCCTAGACCTTCTTGTCTAAAGTCAGCCTGGATAACTGTATCCATTTCCTTCAGTTCAGTTACTATATGCTTACCAAGCAATCCCTTTATTAGAGAGGTCTGTCTCTTGCTCTCTGCTGTCCATGTTTATATGACCAACTGCCACTCTGTGTATTTTCTTTGACATCCCACAGGTCCCCCATACTCCACCGAACTTAAGATCTTCCCCCAAAACTGCTGCTTCTAGATGCTCTTTGTTGAAGCAAATTGCCTCAAAGGACACATCCTTGACACTTCCCTCTGTCTCCTGCCCCATATCTCACCAAGTCCACAATTCTATAGTTTCACCAGCCTCTCTCCATGTCTTCCGATACCATAACCCAAGCCACCGTTCCATCTCTCCCAGACTACAGCTGCGACCACCGGCCTCCTCGCAGCATCTCTGGCACCCTCCAATCCATTCCTCCCTCCTTATGCTAGAGAAATCTTTCCTTAAAAAACAACTCACTTCGCATTCTTGCTTAAACCCCTCAGTGGCTGTCCAATACCCCTGGAATAAAGTTCAGTCTTGTCTTGCCCCTCACCCACCCTGGTCTTCTTTCAGCACCTTCAAAGCACCAAGCCCTCACCCATCAGGGTATTTACACATGCTCTTCTCTCTCCTATAATGTTTACCCTCACCTTCTTGTTTGGCAACCCCCAACCATCCTTCAAGGCTCAGCTTCAGATTTTCTGGGGGAAATTTCACTGACCCTCTGACACTCATCACAATTGTGGCTAATTAATTACTTGCAAAAAATTTTGTAATGTCTTTCTCTCCCTCTAAGCATCATACAGGCAAAGAACAGATCTTCACCTGAGTCCCGGAAGTCAAGGCTACAGTGAGCCACTATCATGCCACTGCACTCCAGCCTGGACAACAAAGTGAGATCCTATCTCAAAAAAAAAAAAAGTGGATCTTTCTCCTCATTCTCCATTCTCTGTCCTATCTCCACTACGTTTCACAATGCCTGGCTTGTAGTTAGCTGACGATGAATCTTTGTTGAAAAAATAAAGAATAATTGAAAGAAAAACTATACCATAATTTGAGATTTGACATTTCTTACACTGGTTTGCTGATTCTCTGCCTTTTGTAATGTCCTTTATATTCATTGGATAATAACATAATAACTAATATTTCTCTAATGTTTTCTATTTGTCTGGTACTGTCTCAAGTGTATTACGTTGTCACAAAAATCCTGTGAGGTATGATACTCTTATTATCCCCATTCTACAGTAGAGGAAACTGAGGCACAGAGAGTTTACAAATCTTGCCCAAGACACAGACAGAGATAGTAAGTAATAAACTGGGATATAAGTCAAAATAGTTTGATCTACTTACTGTGTTCTTAAACACTGTGATATACTGTCTCCAAGATCTCTTTAGCGTGTGCAAGGAAGACAGCTGTAGGTGTTGGGATGTGTGTATTATTAAGGTTGCTGTTACAGAGAAAAGAAGACCAAAAAAAAAAAAAAAAAAACCTAAAGTTCAACACATTAATGGTTCTCAAAATTTAATGTGCATCACAATCACCCACAGAGATTATTAAAGCTCACATTATGGGACCCCACAACCATATTCGGTAGGTGCAAGGGGCGAAGCGCAATAATTTTTATTTCTAACAGGCTCCCCGATGAGGCTGATGCTGTCAGTCCAGAGACCACACTTTGAGGAGCACTGCAATAAATACATAAAGGATTTCCACACGTTTTCAATCTTTAAAAATACAAAATACAGCCCTGGCGCGGTGGCTCAAGCCTGTAATCCCAGCACTTTGGGAGGCCGAGACGGGTGGATCATGAGGTCAGGAGATCGAGACCATCCTGACTAACACGGTGAAACCCCGTCTCTACTAAAAAGTACAAAAAACTAGCCGGGCGAGGTGGCGGGCGCCTGTAGTCCCAGCTACTCGGGAGGCTGAGGCAGGAGAATGGCGTGAACCCGGGAGGCAGAGTTTGCAGTGAGCTGAGATCCGGCCACTGCACTCCAGCCTGGGCAACAGAGGGAGACTCCATCTCAAAACAAACAAACAAACAAACAAACAAACAAAATACACTTCCCCTGAAATCTGCCCTTCTGTAACAATTAAATAGAAAGGAGAAAGTGCTCAAGAGAAAATTTTTAAATGCAAACAAAATGGAATAGGGTTAAAGTGATGTTTCAGGTTCCTCATCCACTGGACCCTCCTCTTTTTTTCCTTCAGCCCTCTTTACCCACATGCTGTGGCATGCTCCTCCTTTTGAAGAGATAAAAGTATTTGCCTCTCACAGGTGTGTTACCTAGCTTATCTTGCTTAATGCTCATGAAAACTCTGTAAGATTGCTCATATTATGCCCATGTTAAAGATGAAAAAACCGAGACTCCAAGAAAAAAGTTAAATCACTAACCTCCTAACACCCAAAAGATAGAAAGTGACTGAGCCACAGCTCAAATTTAAGTTCGTGTGACTCCAAATTCCTTATCTTTTCCATTAATTGACACTGCCCTTCATATTTTCATCTACCTTTTTAGTTCTGCTAAGCATGCAAATAACAAAAAGCAATTTCTCCCACACTCATATAGAAAATGTCAACTGAAAAACACAGATCTAAATTCATCTCTCCCAAACAGTATGCTTTTAATGTCTCTTTTTTTTTGTTTACTTTTCCTTGGAAGCTGATTGTTATTCATTTCAAACGTAGAGCGAAAAAAACCTCAAGATCTTAAAGAATTATTAGAACCTCTCTAAGTAGATAGCGCCCCAAAACAACCACGGCATGGTTCATCTTTCTCGAACCACCTGACAGTACTGAATTTTATCGCCTTCCTGGAGTGACTAAAGAAGCCTTTTAAAATTCCACTGCAATGCTGTGAGGCCATACATCCCCCAGGATTAATCACAAATATTTTATAAAGATGAAGTTTTGTTATATCTTTGTTCTTTGTATCTTGGCTTTTGTTAGCGCATTTTAATTAGGATCTGGTATCTGCAATAAACAGTAAACATAAAGAGCTTTGCAAAAATGTATTAGACTGTTTGTTTTCACACTCTAATGCATATTTGCACAATTTTACCATGAAAAAAGGAAAACATGCTAAGCTCTTGGGCTCTATCCCAAATGTCCTGGAATAGAATCCGGAAATTACTAAAAATGCAACCAAACCTCATCATATTCCAGCAATTAACCTAAGAAACAAGGGTCCATTCTCTGTAGGAAAAAAACATTTTTGAGGGGAGAAATCTGTGGCGGAGAATGCTTCTCGATAACACACGTATCGCATTCTCCAAACCTGTTTTGAAATTTGGACTATTTCCCTTTCAGGCTAAAAAAGCTTAATAAACAAATGAAGTTGGGTAATGTTTTATTTTTCTCTTTCAGAGTGTTAAGAGAGCCTCTTCTACTAAAAGAAGACAAGAAGGACTGCTAAGCATAAAACAAGGAATAAAATAATCACATGTGTTCTCATTTTTAAAAGTACCTGGGGATTAATAACCTTCCTGCTAAATAGTTGTATAGTAGAATGAATTATTATTACAACAGTAGAATCATGGAGAATGCTGATGACAAAGAACAATTTGAGGGGGTTTATTTGAACATATCCTAATCAAAAAGTGGCAAAAACTTTTAAAATCTCCAAATATGGCTCTTGTGTACAATTGTTATTGATATGACACCTCGATAGTGTTTGAATGTGACGCAAAATCATAAAAGTGCGAGCAATTCTGAGACATAAAGTGATTTTTCCTTTTGTATCTATCCCTTAATATGTTTCCAAATAAAACACAGGATTAAGTAATTTATTTTGTTGCATGATTTATTTATGGACTGAAACACAGCAAACAGCAGATAAAAAGGCAAAGTCCTGGGCATCAACTTAAAAGATAAAAATCATTACATTTTATTAGAGGGAGACATATAAAAATGCCAGCATGAACTGTAAAGAAAGGAAAAGTGTTAGCTCAGAGGTCCCAAGTCTAAGTTATGCTTGGGGTTTCTGACTCCCCCTTTGGGGGAATAATATGCCTGAATTTAATTAGAAATCTGTTTTTTTAAGATTAAAGTTGTGAGAAAGTTAAAAGGTTGGATCACACAACAATAAAAATGACTCTGAGGATCTTAGGGAATTTGAACTGGTAAACTTAGATTCTATTTCCTGCCAACTGTTTGCAGGAGGATTAAGAGATGTACAAGAATTATTAGTTTTAGATAAAAGCCAGCGTTTTATAAAGCAATTAATTTTTCATTAGTTCCACATAATTTTGGCAAAAATAGTTTTGTTCCAATAAAAGTATTAAATTCCAAGAGGTTACTCTAAAATATAGCCATTAACTTCACATTAATTTAATCAAATTTATAGTAGGCTAAACTACAGGCAGGAAAGCAGTAATAGTTTTTTACAGAATACATTATAATTAAAAGGAAGAAATTATAATGAAAAATAATTTTTTAAAAACAGGTAATAAAACTTCTAAGTTTCTAAGTATGGTTATGCATTTATTTAAAATCATTTTTCTATAATGTTTCTTAAGTATATACAGTGAATAAAATAAAGTCTACCTTAAGTTTTTGCATAGGATTATCTTGGAAATACCAGGATGTTGTTTTTATCATAATACATTTATCTTAGGCCAGCTGCAGTGGCTCACACCTGTAATTCCAACACTTTGAGAGGCCGAAGCAAGAGGATCACTTGAGGCCAAGAGTCCAGGACCAGCCTGGGCAATACAGCAAGACTCAGACTCTATAAAAAACTTAAACAATTAGCCATGTCTGGTGGTGAGTGGCTGTAGTCCCAGCTACTTGGGAGCCTGAGGCAGGTAGATCACTTGAGCCCAGGACTTGGAGGTTGTAGTGAGCTATGATTGTACCACTGCACTTCAGCCTGGGCAACAACAGAGCAAGACCCTATCTCTTTAAAAAAGAAAACTTTATTTTATATTGCAATAAATAAAATATACCGTAAAGGCTCAAAAAAACCTACTAGTGGCTCACACCTGTAATCCCAGCACTTTGGGAGACTGAGGCGAATGGATCACCTGAGGTCAGTAGTTCAAGACCAGCCTGACCAACATGTTGAAACCCTGTCTCTACTAAAAATACAAACATCAGCCTGGTGTGATGGCAGGCACCTGTAATCCCAGCTACTCGGAAGGCCGAGGCAGGAGAATTGCTTGAACCCGGGAGATGGAGGTTGCAGTGAGCTAAGGTCGCACGATTACACTCCAGCCTAGGCAACAAGAGCGAAACTCTGTCTCAAAAAAAAAAAAAAAGAAAGAAAGAAAAAACGAAAGAAACATACTAGCATACTAGCACTAAAAACTTTATTCACAGAGCAATAAACCATCCTTCCCAATGCTAGAAGTACCTTTCACGCATCCACAAAATTCCATGCAGATAGTCCATTCACCCAGATTGCTGGAATGTCCTCACTTCCATTTTGAGGGCTTCAATCCTTGTCAGAATGACAAAGAAATCTAGTTGATTCATGATAAGGAATGTCAAAGTTCTGGCCAGAAAATATTTCTTGTCTAGTCCACCTCCAAATACACCTCAATGAATACCCGTCCCCATCTCCATTACCAACAACCTGCTCCAGCCCAGGATTACCTCTCTCCTGCTCACTGCAATTTCTCCTACCAGTTCTCTCAACTTTCATTCTTGTCCCTCAACCTAACTCAGTTTCCAACCTGTGGACAGAAAGTGCTTGTTAAAAATGTAAATTGAGGCCAGGCACTGTGGTTCACACCTGTAATCCCAGCAGTCAGAGAGGCCAAGGCGGGAGGATTGAGACCAGCCTGGGCAACATAGTGAGATTCCATCTCTGCAAAAGTAATTTTTAAATTAGCTGAGCATAGTGGTGCATGCTTGTAGCTGCTTGGGAGCCTGAGGACGAAGGATCCCTGGAGCCTAGGAATTAAAGGCAGCAGTGAGCTATCATGGCACCACTGCATTCCAATAAACCAGTATATCGGTTCATGTCACTCCTAAGCTGAAAATCTTCCATTGTCTCCCTGGCACCTTGAATAAAATTTAGCTCCATATCTTGGCTTACAGAATCATGACTTCTATTCTGAGTAATGCTCCTCCTTGCAATCAGATTAGCCCAGCCCTGTGAAGTTCCTTCAAGCATTGTACAGCCACTTCCGCCCTGAGTCATGCACAGGCACCAGGTAAATGCTGAATTCCCATATCACCACCACTTTGGTTAAGAAATTTGCCCATGTTCTTGATAAGACTTTCCGTCCACCCTGTTTTCAGATTTGCCGTCTGGTTGTGTGCCCCTCTTTGCCCTTTGGATTGAGTACCTGATTCTCTCTTTATGTAGGATCCTGACTTCCCCTTGAGCACTACCTTATTACATACCATGCCTGGCTCAGCACAGGCCAGAATCCTCTACGTGGAGCACTGCTCGAATGGAAGGTACATTTGCCTAGTTTATAGTAGCCCCATGTGAGCCTGGGAAAGTAATACACCATCTCCAGCTCTAATCTATTCTGTAAAGATTACATGTAAACTCATATTGTCTCCCTCAGCAGGTCATTAGGTCTTCTGGGGTAAGTAATTTACTTATTTAGATTGTGTTCGGGGAGTGCTGAGGACTCAGCAGATGTCATATCCAACATGGGTTCAGCTCAGGATGTGGTGGAACCTCATGAAGAGCTGGCTCAGAGAGAGATATTGAAGCAGGACAAGGGAACTAAACTAGAAGGTAGGTAGGCCATTCATTTATTCAATTACTATCCACACAGCATCTTCTATATTTTGAGGACTGTGCTAAATGATGCAAAGACAGAAATGAAGAAAACGTAGCTATTTACTATTTATTTCTTTCCAAATTCTTGGCTTCGCATTATCCCCTCATTGCACGTAGTATGTGTGCACACATATAAACACTTTTGTTTCTCTGCTCAGTATCTTTAAGTTTATTGTAAAAAGAATACTGGATCATTGTCTCTATAGAAAACCCAAGAGACACAGTGGAAAACAATGAGAACTAATAATAGAATTCAATTAAGTGGTAGATTCCTGGGAAAATGTACAAAAACCAATTAATTCCCTGCATACAAACAATAATCAAACAGAAATTATTTCCATTCATAATACCAATGAAATGTATACAATGGTTAAGAATAAACCTAATAAGAAATATGTATAAAGAAAACTCAATGAGGCACATAAAAGAAGTCTTGTGCGATTTGAATGGAACACAATGTTGTGGTACTGGAAAACTCATTATTGAGGTATCAAGGAGCCCCAAAATGATTTCGAAATACTATGTAATGCCAACAAAATCCTCTAAAATGTTTTGGAGTAAGACAAAATTATGGCCATGTCAAAGGATAACTAGAGAAGAACAACAAAAAATAATTGAAAAGAAAACTTGTGTTAGTTATCTATTGCTGCATAATAAATTATCACAAGATTTAGCAGCTTAAAGTAACAAACTTTTATTATTTCAGCTTCCGTAAATCAGAAATACAAGCATGGTTTAGCTTGGTACCTCTAGCTCAAGTTCTCTCACAAGACTGCAATCCAAGTATTAGCTTAGGACTGTTGTCTCACCTAAAAGCTCACCTGAGGTAAGATCCATTTCTAAGCTCAAGCTCACATGCATGGTTGTTGGAAGGATTCAGTTCCTCCCAAGCTGTTAGACTGAGCACTTCAGTTCCTCACTGGCTATTGTCACGAGGCCTCCCTTACTTAGTTCCTTGCCACATGGACTTCTCCACAAGGCAGCTCACAAGGCAGATGGATTCCCTCAAAGCAAGTGAGAAAATAAGAAAGAATACCCGAGATAGAAGCCATAGTCTTTTTGTAACTTAATCTCAGGAGTGACATACCATCACCTTCACCACACTTTATTCACCAGAGAGTCACTAAATCCAGCCCACACTTAAGCGAAGATTACCCAAGGACATGAATACCAAGAGTCAGGGATCATACGAGGCCGTTTTAGAAACTGTCTACCCAATAATATAGGGGAATTTGTACTGGAAGCATCAGAACATACCATGAAGTGATACTAATTAAAACAGTATGTACCTGATGGCAGAATAGACATAATGCAATGGAGCAGAATAGAAACCCCAAAACAAATAAAAATACACATAAGTAATTAGTACATTAAAATAATGATCTCCAAATCGTGGGAAAATGATAGATGATTAATCGAATTTTGCTGAGAAAATGGGTTATCCATTTGCGGTAAAATTATTTATTGGATCCTTACCTCACTCCATAACCAAAATAATTTCTAGAGATTTAAATAGTTAATGACATGCATTTGGGAAGGGACATAAATGAATCTCCAGTTTTATCAGTAACATTCTATTTCTTAAGCTTGGTGGGGGTACATGGTATTTGTTGATAATAGCAAAACTTTTAGCTCACCACACTCTGGCACTGTTACTACACATATGTTAATTTAAACTTCAGAATTATCTTGTAAAGACAGTTCTATTATTTTCCCCATTGTAAAATAAGGAAATTAAGGCATAAGATCTTACAGCTTGACGATTCATGTCTATCATATTAGTCATCTATTGCTACATAAAACACTACCTCAAAACTTAATAGTCTTAAACAATAAACATTTATTATCATACAGTTTTTGAGAGTCAGAGCTTCAGGAGCGGCTTTGTTGGGTGGTTCTGCCTCAGTGTATCTCATGATATTGCAACTAACGTGTCAGCCAGGACTGCAGTAATCTGAAGACTTGATAAAGCTGGAGGATCCACTTCCAAGCTTACTTATGTAGCTGTTGGTCTGAAGCTCCCATCAGCTTCCTTGCTAAATTCTGGCAGGAGGCCTTAGCTCCTCATTACTGGACCTCTTCACAGAGTTGATTGATGTCCTCATGGCACTGCAGCTAGCTTCGCCTAGAGTGAGAAATCCAAGGGAACAGGAGAAAGAAACAGAGAGAGAAGCCTCAATGTCTTTTGTGACATTGTGTCCAAATATATACTTCATTATTTTCATAATATTCTACTCATCAGAAGGGAGTGGCCACATTAAGCCCATATCCATGGGGAGGGGAATTATGCTCCATCTTTTGAAGGGAGTAATGTAAAGAACTTATGGACTTATTTTAAAACCACCACACCCATAAAATCTGGCTTGAAGTCTGTGCTCTTAACCACGACATATATAGTCATGTGTTTTGGTCAACGGTGGGATGCATAAGATTATAATGGAGCTCAAAAATTGCTATTGCCTAGTAACATCATAGCCTTCACAGCCATCATAACATGTAGTACAATGCTACATAACATGTAGCACAACCATTTTTATGTTTAGATATAGAAATATTTACCATTGTATTACAGTTGCCTGCAATATTCAATAAAGTAACATGTTGTACTGGTTTGTAGCCTCGCAGCAACAGGCTATTCCACAGAGCCTAGGTATGTAGTAGGCACTACCATCCAGGTTTGTGTAAGTACACTCTATCACGTTTGCACAACAGAATCGCCTAAGGACGCATGTCTCAGAACTTATCCCCATTGTTAAGCGACACATGACTGTACTGCCTCTCTTACATTATTCACACCAATTTCTGTATGTGAAATCTTTCATAATACTTTAAAGGCTGAATATAAAAATTAAAACCATTAAATGAATCATGGGCAAATATTTTTAAATGCGAGTATGGATAAGGTCTATCTAAGCATGACACCAAAAGTAGGAGCCAAAAATAATTGGAAGGTATAACTATATTGAAAAATAAAAATGTCTGCATATCAAAAATCATCACCAGCAAAGTTAAAAAGTCTAACAGAAAACTTGAAAACAATATTTGCAACACATATGACAGATGAAAAGCTCCTGTCCTCAATATCACTAGGGTGCTTTAAAAATCACTAAGGAAAAGATAAATACATTAACGGAATAAGAAATTGGCATACATAGGCAATTAAGAAGAAGAAATAAGCTGGGCATGGTGGCTCAGACCTGTAACCCCAGCACTTTGGGAGGCTGAGGTGGGAAGATCACTTGAGCTCATGAGGCCAAGGCTGCAGTGAGCCATGATCATGCCACTTCATTCCATCCTGGGTGACAGACTCAGATCCTGTCTTTAAAAAAAGAAAAAGAAATAGAAAAGACCAATAAGCATATGAAAAAAATTCAACTTATTCAATCTTTAGTAATCAAAAAACAATTAAAAATGAAATCGGCCAGGAGCAGTGGCTCAGCACTTTGGGAGGCCAAGGCATATGGATCAACTTGAGGTCAGGAGTTCAAGACCAGCCTGGCCAACATGGTGACACAGTGTCTCTACTAACAATCAAAAAAAAAAAAAAAATTGTGGGGTGTGGTGGCATGCACCTGAAGTCCCACCTACTCGGGAGACAGCCAGGAGAATGAACCTAGGAGGCAGAGGTTGCAGTGAGCCAAGATTGCACCACTGCACTCCAGCCTGAACGACACAGTAAGACTTCGTCTCAACAACAACAAAAAAACAAACAAAAAAAACAAACCAAAAAAAAAAAAGAAAAAGAAAAAAGAAAAGAAAGAAAGAAATCTGTATTTTATTTAAAGTTAGCCAAGATTGGAAAAATTATGGTATTTTCAAGATCTGGAGGGAGAAGGAATTTCATACGTTCATTACGTGTATAAATTGGTACAAATTCTGCAAGGAAGTTTTCAATATATACCAAAAACCATAGAGTATGTGCACTCTTTCACATAGCAACTTTGCTTGTGTCAATCTATCTTAAAAACTAATTGGACAAAGATGTATATATAGAGATGCTCATCACAGCATTTTTTACTATACTCAAAAAATGTGAAACAATCTAAGCGTTCACACATTGAAGATTTTGTTAAATAAATTATGGTGCCACTGTGAATGATGGAATATGATGCCTTTAATGTTTTAGAAGTGTATTTACTGACATGGAGGAAATTCCTGAGGTTAAATTAATAAAAGCCATATTTAAAGACATATATGATACAATTTTTGAAAGAAAAAAGTTTAAACTATATATGCATAGAACATAGACTAATAGTGTTAAAATATTCTATAGAGAAAACTGTTAATAGTGTTATCTTTAGATGATACAATTTGGAATGATTTTTTTTCTTTATTTTCATCTATTTATTCCTGTTTTAAAAATACTATCCATGAAATAAGCTTAAATTAGAAATCCTAAGTTCTCTCTTCAGTGACCCCTCAGTCTTTCTCCTTTCTCCCTCACTAAATGAATAAATGATAGTAGAGACTGGAACCTGTTATCACCAGTTAATAGTCATTAACCCTCTTACCCCTAGCATAGCCTCTGTAATTTGCATAATAAAGAATTGAGTCTGAAATGCTCTGTCCAGGGATCTACAGCCACTTTCATGAATATATGTGTTCTGATTTTAAGTTTGAAGTACATTAGGCAGCATATCCAAAATGGAGATATATTCACATTTAAAAGAAGAGATGAAAAACTTACCTGAATAAGAGCCTGTCTTACGCACCCAAAGAACTCACAGTAGCTTTTGCCAGTGTAGTCTATCATTATTCAAAACTGTATCTATGTCATTTGCCACTGTCATTTTAGAGATGATTCAAAGTTTAATTTTGAATATGAAAAATTTGTAGACTACATACACAGGTCTATAATTAACAGTTAATCACTCATATTGAAAGTTAGCCAGGGACAAATAGACAATCCATTTATATTTCTATGTTCTAATGGATTGATGTTTTTAATTAAATTATCGAAATTCTGGCAAAATTTCTATCAAGAAAAACAGAGTCCAAGAAAACAGCTAGCCACTTTTTAATGTAAAAACAGAAGCTGATATTAACTTCAATATTTTTAAAAGTCATAAAACTATATAATTTGAGTAGTAATAATAAAACATGCTTTCAAAGGCAACAGTCAACAAAAAACCATCATTCACTTTTCAAAAATAGAGTATTCCTAAATTTGAAAAGCAAGAAAGAATTTTCAATGCAATGGTTAACTTTTAAGAGAAAGATATTCTAAATCTTAACTGGTAAGAAAGAATAAGTGAATTTCATTTTCTTTTCTTCCTTAACTAATAAAATCCCACAAACTCTTTTATTCCTATAAGGTAGCATATACCAGATCAAATCAATATATATTTACAAAAACTTTGGAAATTATTTGATTAATTTATCTGGGAAGAGTTTTATAGGTCCCTTGCTAATATTTTCCTATACTATCCCTGATTATCTTTGAAAGAGTAGTATTGGCTGAACAGTGATTGTCCTTGTAGAACACTGAAGAAAAAGTTTCATCCTTTTAGAGCTATCAGTTCCCAATGAGAACCAGCTCCCTGATGCTATTAAATAAATAATCAAGTTATAGCATCCAATGTCTGATTCAGCACTTGGCTTAATGAGTTTTAAGGTAATGTTAAGTGCTTTGAAATCTTCAGAGAGTAGAAAGGATGATACACTGTTTCACCCATCTGGAACATAACATGATTCTATTAGAGATTGATATACAATTACTGATTGTCATATTTGCAATTTGAACTATCTTGCATTGCCTACCTGTATTTGATGAAAACAATTAAGTGTTTTAGGAAATACAGAAGTAACCAAGAATTATATGGGACACATAAATATTTTGAGGGTGATACTTTCTATTGTTGATGTTTAATACAGGCTTGCTGCATTAAATTGAATAGCATTGAACTAGTATTTAAAAAGAGGCATCTATTAGGTAGTAGAAATGAGCTAAGCATCAGAAGACTAGGGTTCTCGTCTCAACGTTGTTTTCATTATTGCTGAAACCACTGACTAGTTACATACTCAGTCTGGGCCTCAGTCTTCTTGTGTATAAAATGATAGCTAATGAGACAATCTCTAGCTACAATTTTCTTGGAGCACATGAAAGCGTATTAGGAATGGCCTGTTCCTGAAAATGTCTACTTGGGGTTGCTTGTGTTACAATGTAGGGGCACTTCCTTAGAAATTCCAACCTAAGAACCCCCAATCTATGAGAACTCCAAGGTCATACATTGAGGAAACCACATTCTCTCCCAAGGAAAATAAAACAATCACTTTCAAATATTAATTTACCTTGACTAATGGCATACTTTGTTCACAGTGCCTTTAGAACCAAACCATCAGTTTGGTCCAGAGCTTACCTAATATGAGCTAAAGAAAAAATTTTAAGCGAACATATCAAAGATCCTCATACTCAAGCTATACCAAGAGCTAAAGTATGTGAAAAATCAAAATAAAAGGCTCTCAGTAATGACTTAGCATAGTAGCTTCTTCCCTTTTCAATATAATCAAGAATCTATTTCACAAAATTGAGTTGGAGATTTTATTAAAATCCATTCTGATTTCACTCTTAGTAGGTCCTACTCCCCTGAGATAAAAACACTGAGGACCATTTCTTTGAGATATTGGAACAAGACAAAGCTTTGTCTCTCCTGAGGCAAGAGCACACTTTCTCTGTTCTGAGAGCTGATTTGTAATTTATCACCTTCCCTCTTACCCAACATGCCAAGGAGTTTAGACCCAAGGTTGAAACTCAGTCACAGCCACCATGTGAATAATTACAGTTAGCACATTTTCCTCATTCCTTTGTCTATATTCTGCTTTTCAATTTTATTAATTTTGTTGCTAAGTAATTTTTTATAAGTTATTGCACATTCTTTTGGAAAGAGGTGAAGTACAACTAAATACAACTGTAAAATGAGCATAACACGTAAAAATTGCAGTCTATATCCAAAGCACAACATCCTTCACCTCCATACAAGGATATTAAAATTAAAAGTGAACTTATCTGGAAGTAAACAGCATGATATCAGCAAAATTTAGACAAGTAAGTAATTGGTTTATTAGCTGCTTCTTCGAGTGTCTCAATTCATTTTGCTTTATTAATCCCTTGGGGAAATTGAGACCTCTCTGAACACTTAGAGTGCTCAATTAAATTAAGTATTTGGTAAAAATACATGTTACTAATTTTTAGGTGTGCGTCTACCTTCAAAGTGAAGTCAAAATTAGAACTAGAGTCTTCATATTAGGTTGATGCAAAAGTAAAGGAAAAAAACGCAATTACTTTTGCACCAACCTTGTATTATTTAGGGGAATGTTGGCTGCTGAACAAACCCAAAATGTGTAAAGACAAACAGAGTTCAAGTCTATTTTATGCTCACCTGCGAGTCTAAGGGAGTCTTTCCTAGTTGGCAGGCATAGCTTCTCTATGCTTCACTAGCTGGGTTGCTTTCTTCTTTGGATTCACTATCCCCTAGGGCTTCCAGGTTGCAGAACGGGAAAGCAAGCATAAAGCACTGGCCTGAAAATAATACATCACTCCCACTCACGTTCCATTACCAAAGACTGGTCTAGATGCAAAGCAAGGGATGCAGGGTGAGGAGGTCAGGAAATCAAGACTGGGAAATGTAGCGCATGGCTGGATGGCCAGTTTCCAGTAATGGCTCCGTACAGGTCATTATGGAAAGGGGCACATAAATTGTTGTGGGCAGCTTGCCTTCCCTGCTACAGACTCATGCCTTCCACCAACTCTAAACTCTCCATCCTCCTACAGGGGCAAACAAACATGGAGTGATAATTTGACAGGATATCTTGGTCCGTGTCAGACTAGGCTGCTGGCAGAGAAGAGCTGCTGGTAAAAGGCAGTTGAACAGAGCCAGGAAGTCACACCAAAGACTGAAGACTCAAGGAGACACCAGCCCTGAGATCATAAACTGACATTCACCTTCTATGCCACTGAGTCCATAGAAACCAAATAAACTAGAGATTCCAGGACAGACTCAATCTCATTTTCTTTTCATCAGTGAAGGTTCTTTGCTCAATGTGTTGCAAGATATGATACCTCTGAAAGACTTCTTAATAAATTTATAAATCAGAAAAATTGCCTCTGTTAAGCGATATATCCTGATGTTTATTTGAGAAATATGGTTATCAGCTGAGTTTGGACCTAGCTCAGCCAACAAATAGTTGTATAGCATTAAGCAACCCAGTTTACCTCCATACAGCACTCAGATTCTTTATTTTTAAAAAATCGAGGAATTGGACCAGATGATTGCTTATATTCAGCTAAGATCCAACAGAAAAACTCTGCAATCTGAGCTGTAATACAAAGCTAATTCAATCTGAACACAATTTTTTTTTTTTTTTTTTTTTTTTTTTTTTTTAAGACGGAGTCTCACTGTGTCCCCAGGCTGGAGTGCAGTGGCACAATCTCAGCTCACTGCAACCTCCGCCTCCCGGGTTCAAGTGATTCTCCTGCCTCAGCCTCCCAAGTAGCTGGGACTACAGGTGCATGACACCACACCCAGCTAATTTTTGTATTTTTAATAGAGATGGAGTTGCACTGTGTTGGCCAGGACGGTCTCAATCTCTTGACTTCATGATCCGCCCACCTTGGCCTCCCAAAGTGCTGGGATTATAGGCGTAAGCCACCATGCCTGGCCAACTTGAACACATTTTTAACTTAGTAGATTATGCTGTGACATCGAGATTAAACCAAGTTATTATAATAAATGGATCCATTGAATTTTGAGCAAGTAACGTTTTGGTAAACCCAAACATTACATAGAATGGGGGCTATTCTTTCCAAATATCAAACTTCATTTAACCAAATGCCTACTTTAGGTTAATTAAGCAAAATGTTGTGTGATAAAGGTAAATACTAGTCTTTACTCACTGGGTGATTTTCTGGCCAGTTAGAATGCCATTTGGTAAACAGCTGAATGTCTAGTTTGGTGAACTAAATCATTATATAGTTACCCAAATGGTAACTCCATTTGGGGTTTTCCTTAGGCAGTGACCAAGCCAGGGAGCAGCTACAGCATGAAAGTGTGCCATCTTCACCCCCTGACCCAGCACCACTTAGTAGGGGCCGTGGTTGGGGCATTATCCTAGGCACCTCTTCAGTGTCTTCAACAGAGTTCAGTGTCCATTGTGTCTCCCTTGCAAATAGCCCCAAAAAGAATTACCCAACATCTGCCTCTCAACTTGAGAACTGAATAGCAACATATCTGGCTTTTGCTTAATTTCATTTCCAAGCCTCACTAGAGAAGAGGCCAAAGTGTTTAAACTTTATCCTGTGGGTGATAGAAAGTCTCTGAAGTATGTTAATCATCAGAGCAACATGACAACAGTTTGTGTTTTGCTAAGATTGTCATTCTGGCAACAATGTGGAGGATAAATTATGGGTCACAATGAAAACAGGCAGCCAGTCAGGAGAGAACCGTGAGAATTACTGCAATGTCAGTTCGCCATACACATTAGGACAAAGTTTCTGGCCAGAACACTGCACTCCCCCACCCCCATCCCACACCAACCCTTCAGCAGGTTCACAGGCAACAAGCAATTTTACACAGACAAATGTTCCTGATCTGTACATAGATGCTTCTAGGCAGCAATGCTAGTTCTGGTTATATTTCTAAAATGTATAGAGCTCGATGAGAATGCCTTCTTTTTATTGATTACTTTCAATTACACATTACCTGGATGGTCTTTTACCAAATATACTTTATGATTTAGATAAGCACTTCTCTATCTATGGGTAAGGATGAGGTTGTGTGTTTTCTTTCTCCAATATGTCACGGACTGAAACACTTATCAAATATAATAATAACAATAATGATAAATTATTAGAAAAATAAAATGAAAAGCAAATAATACAAAATACAAACCCTTTTTCTAATTTCACTCAACAAACATAAAACAAGTCATTTAAATTGCTCTCAAAGTTTCTGAATGCTTTCTCTCAATTTTCTTCACAGATCAGTAAGAGTCGCAGACTGGCACAAACCCACAGATCATACTATGGGTGGTACTGGTCCAGATGGGCATAGCAAGAGCTATAGAAGCCCTGGAAAATTGATAACCTCACCCTGAACTCCCCTAGTTTCCTTATCTAAGAAGAGACTGAACAACACTAGTACTAAAACCATAAGACAGAAGTGGTCAAAGTCCAGCTTTATATCACGAAACAAGTTTTACAACAAAGCAACACTTTTATTAGATTTGGGTCATTGGGGCGTTTCTCTCCTACATCACTTTGCTTTCAGCAACCACTGAGACCAATATTTAAACATGTTAGCACTGATGAGCAATGCCAGAAAAAACATAATCAAACAAAGTGACTAAATTAATAATTTATAGGCTAACAACTATGTGAAAATATAAGGCATGTGGAATTAAATTAGAAAAAATGTAATCCAAATTAGAGTGTGTCTCAATTAAATTAGATTCTGTAACAGTGTTGTAACTTTAGTTAAAGCCGGTAGCACTAGAGTGACCCTATCATCACTAATGGTAACTTGACTTGGAGCATATGTGGTATATTTGAAGCACTTCATAAATACTTATGTGAATGCTTTACTTAAGCTTCAATGACAATAAGATTCTTCCCAGGTTTCTCTTTACAGTGTAATAATTATATTTATTGAGGATTTGTTCCACTTCAGAGACATTACCTCTTTAAATACATCCCTAACAACCCTATAAGTATTACATTCTCCCATTTGAAAGATGAGAAAAGTTGACATTCAAAGAAGGTAAATACATGCTTTACCGTATCCTCTCTGGATCACCAGCTTCAGCCAAGCTTTTGTCCAAAGGCTGGAGAGTATTTGGCTGGTGTTGGTTTTTCAGCTTTGAATGGGAGGGAGATATGCTAGTCTTTGATGCTCACTGGGTAATAAAAGCCCTAGCAAGGTGCCACCATCCAGGGCAGCTCTACCTCTGTACTTATCAGGCTTTTTAAAGACTTTTTATTTTGAAATAATTTTACACTGATAGAAAAGTTGCAAAAATAATAGAGAGTTCCCATATACCCTTTAGGGTATTAGTTTTAGTATAATATCAAAAAGAAGATCCGTAATTATCTGAAAAGTTAATTCCCCTAATGTTAACATCTTTTTTATTATTATTATACTTAAAGTTCTGGGGTACATGTGCAGGATGTGCAGGTTTGTTACATAGGTTGTGCCATGGTGGTTTGCGGTACTCATCAACCCATCATCTAGGTTTTAAGCCCCACATGCATTAGGTATTTGTCCTAATGCTCTCCCTCCCCTTGCCCCCTACTCCCCGACAGGCCCTGGTGTGTGACCTCCCCCTCCCTGTGTCCATGTGTTCTCATTGTTCAACTCTCACTTATGAGTGAGAACTTGTAGTGTTTGGTTTTCTGTTGCTGTGTTAGTTTGCTGAGAATGATGGTTTCCAGCTTCATCCACATCCCTGCAAAAGACATGAACTCATTCTTTTTTATGGCTGCATAGCATTCCATGGTGTATGTGTGCCATACTTTCTTTATCCAGTCTATCACTGATGGGCATTTTGGTTGGTTCCAAGTCTTTGCTATTGTGAACGTGTTTACATCTTATATAACCATTGTACCATCATCAAAACCAGGAAATTAATATTGCTACAATACTGTTAATTAAGCTGCAGACCTTATTTGAATTTTGTCAGCATTCCCATTAATGTCATTTTTCTTGTTCCGGGATCCAATCCATGAGCCCACATTTGCATTTAGTTTTTATGTCTCCTCAGGCTCCTCTAATCTGTGATAGTTTTTTAAACTGTCTTTGTCATTCATAATCTTGACATGTTTGAATAGTACTGGTCAGTTATATTATAAAATGTCTCTCAATTTCAATTTGCTGGATGTTTTCTCCTGTTTCGATTTGAGGGAAGAATACCACAGAGGTGATGTGTCCTTCTCAGTGCATCATGTCAGGGAATATATGTTGATAATATGTCTTATTATTAGCGATATTAACCATGATAGCTTGATTAAGGTACTGTCTGACAGCTTTCTCCATCGTACAGTTACTATTGTAACTTCATAATAATGTTTATTTTAATACATATTTATTTGAGGGGAGATGCTTAGCAATTATCCTGCCAGTCTTTTAACTTTGACATGTCATCTTATTAATTTCACCATTTATGACGCTGACATCAGAGTCACTGTTTACGTAACTTTTCAGAAGAGGTGGTTGGAATGGACTCTCAGAGAGTGCACCTACTCATTGTTGAGAAGAAAGAACAATCACTAGAGGACTGAGGAGCAGAAAAGCAAAGTGAGAAAAGCTCAACAGAGAAGAAACGAAGCCCTTCAGAACCCCCAAAAGAGACTATGAACTGTCTCTCACCCACTGTTCAATAGCCTCCTTATTCCTTTTAGTAATTTAACCCCCACTCACCCTCAAGTTTTAGCAAGGCACATGGCCTTCCAGCTAGAAACCACATTTTCCAGCTCAATGTAACCCCGCAACTAAGTTCTCAACAATGGAATGTGAGCAGGAAGTACTGGGTGCACTTCATTAAAAGGAAGTTTCTTACTCAACATTCCCTTCTCCAACCATGACCCTAGAACTGTGCTTCTTAATCAGTTTTGTACCTATTTGGCATTCTAGTGAATGGTCCCCTGAGACATTAACAGAATGATGTTTAAAATACACTTAAAGATAAAACAGATTATAAAGGAAACCAAACACAATGGAATACCATTATACAAATATGTTTAAAATAAATGTGTGACATATTACTGTAATATGTATTTCTTCATTGATATAGCAAGGGGTTCTAACAACTAACATGGTTTTAAAGGAGTGCTGAGTATAAATGGTATCTTAAGATCTCTGCAATAAGTGTAATGTGCTGTAAAAATGCCTGTGATGTCTACTGTTGACAAAGTCATTAGTCCTGCTAACACTACTATGGTTTGTTGCCTATACTTGAAGGAAATGTTACATTTCTGTTAGAGGTTTTCCTATCCAAATTCATAGATATTCCAAATACAGAAACCCCAGATTAAGAACCCATGCCCTAGAGGATGTCTGGGCATGACTGAAGGAATCTGAGACCCTGGAGGACCCCGGAACAGAACTATCTGCCTGCCCTGGCCTCCCACCCCAGTGACCTCTGGACTGTTACTTAAAAAGAGGGAATTTCTATATTGTTTGAACCACTTCATACATCTCTTTTTCTGTACGTATCTCTTAGTCACAATAGCTGAGTTGTCCTCTAACTCAAGGGTTCTGAAACTTTTTGGTCTCGGGACCCCTTGACAGTCTTGAAAATTATTGAGGATCCCAAAATACCTTTTATATGGGTTATATGTATCAATATATACTACATTAGAAGTTAAATCTGACTTTTTATTTTTTAATTCATTAAAAATGACAATAATAAAACTATTACATGTTAACACAAATAACATTTTTATGAAAAATAGCTGTATTTCCCAAAACAAAAAGTTAGTGAGAAGAATAGGCATTGTTTTACATTTGTTAAAATCTCTTCAGTGTTTGGTTTAATAGATGACAGCTGGATTCTTATATCCTCTTCTGCATTCAGTATGTTTTGCTATGTTGTTTTGACTGGAGTATATGAAGAAAATTCAGCCTCACATATATATATAGTTGAAAAAAGGGGAAGCATTTTAATGGCCATTTCAGATCATTATGGATCTTCTTTTTGATATTATACTAAAACTCAGCAAGTAGTCGTTTTTTAAAAGTTAGCTATAATATGGAATCTGAACCTATACCAACGAAATTTTTTTTTTTTTGAGACAGAGTCTCGCTCTGTCGCCCAGGCTGGGGTGCAGTGGCCGGATCTCAGCTCACTGCAAGCTCCGCCTCCCGGGTTTATGCCATTCTCCTGCCTCAGCCTCCCGAGTAGCTGGGACTACAGGCGCCCGCCACCTCGCCCGGCTAGTTTTTTGTATTTTTTAGCAGAGACGGGGTTTCACCGTGTTAGCCAGGATGGTCTCGATCTCCTGACCTCATGATCCACCCGTCTCGGCCTCCCAAAGTGCTGGGATTACAGGCTTGAGCCACCGCGCCCGGCCACCAGTGAAATTTTTATACTCTGTTTAAAGTCTATTATTTTATCTTGCACTTTGAATGGTTCTTTTACCCATGCACAATTTTGTGACATCATGAATTGGTCATTTGAAAAATATTAGTTCACTGTGTTATGTAGATATTCCAAATATTAACACATTTCATTATATAATATTTAAAATTCACATTGGTTAATATCACCATGGATCTCATCAAAAAAGTTTTTAGTATTTGGACAACTGTCAAGCTCAGCATGGTGGATACAAGTCTTTCAAAATTATAATTTTCACTTGAAAGCTCAAATGTTATCATTGGCAACAAATAGTGTCAGTTGTTTTCCTTGAAGTGACAAGCTTACTTGTTTGATTTTTGTAGAAATGTCTGTCAAATACCATAGCTTGTCTATCAGTAGTTCTTTCAAGCAAAAATGGTTTTCCATGAAAAAGCAACTAATTCAACTCACAGGTCAAACAATTGCCCAATTACTTTATATTGAGACAACCATCATACTTTGATATGCAGCAGCAGTACGCCCAGAAGTACACAATTCAATTAATAATTTCTATTGCTTTATTAAAGATATTTGTAAATAAAATGATTTTTCTCTGTAAGTGGATGGCAGTGAAGAATACAATCACTACTAGTACTTTTGGTGCCACTGCCTTGATTTGGGCTGAGGAACCAGCAATTTCACCTGTCATTGTTCTTGTACCACTGTTGCAAATGTCAATACACTGAAAAAGACAAATAAAATCTTGGTATTATTGTGAAAATAATTTGATCTGAGGAACATCTGAAAGAGTCTCAGAGACCCATAAAGGCCCAGGGATCTCACTTTGAGAATTGCTGCTCTAACAATATAACCCCCAGGGCCTAAAGCAGGTGAGACACTGGATGTGGACTGCTTCAGGAAAAGGGCTACAAAGTGACAAGTGAGTCAGGGTGACTGTTAATGCCCTAAACCATGACCTCAGGGCCAGACCAGGCCATCCCTAGGACAGCAGAACATTTGATCCACTGGCTGCCCCTGAGCAGGCCAGCACCTGGGCCTCATTAAACTCCCTGACTACTTGTGTCAAGGCATTATCAAGCCAGGAACAGCTCTTGAGTTTATAGTATGGAAACCTGGCCCTCTTTTCTTATTGTTTTGTCCACATAGCATTCCTCCACCCCACTTATTTGCCAAACTGCTCTGTTTTCTGAAACTGCTCTCATTGCCACCTCTGTCCAGGTGTTTTTCAGTGGGATGAGTAAGGTTACAGCAAGGGCCAGCACTCAGCTGTAGCTAACCAGTGCAGAGGTGGTGCTCAGGATCGAGCTGTGTCCAAACACTTGGGATTGCAAATCGGTCAGTCTCCGTCCAGGTGGCTGAAGATGTAAGCTAGAAACCAGTTACTTCAACTTGGCATGCAACAGAATCACTTGGAGGGCTTGTTAAAACATAGACTCCTGGCCCGGCACGGTGGCTCATGCCTATAGTCCCAGCACTTTGGGAGGCCGAGGCGGGCGGATCACCTGATATCAGGAGTTCGAGACTCAGCCTGGCTAACACCAAACCCCGTCTCTACCAAAATACAAAATTAGCTGGGCATGGTGGTGTGCACCTGTAATCCCAGCTACTCAGGAGGCTGAGGCAGGAGAATCACTTGAACCCAGGAGGCAGAGGTTACAGTGAGCTGAGGTCGCGCCATTGTACTCCAGCCTAGGCAACAAGAGTGAAACTGTCACAAAAAAAAAAAAAAAGGCCAGGCGCGGTGGCTCACGCCTGTAATCCCAGCACTTTGGGAGGCCAAGGCAGGCAGATCACGAGGTCAGGAGATCGAGACCATCCTGGCCAATATAGTGCAACCCCGTCTCTACTAAAAATACAAAAAAATTAGCCGAGCATGGTGATAGGTGCCTGTACTCCCAGCTACTCGGGAGGCTGAAGCAGGAGAATGGCATGAACCTGAGAGGCAGAGCTTTCAGTGAGCCAAGATCGTGCCACTGCACTCCAGTCTGGGCGACAGAGCGAGACTCCGTCTCAAAAAAGAAAAAGAAAAGAAAACAGCCTCCTGGTCTCACTCCAGAGTTTTTGATTCAGTTGATCTGGAGTGGGGCCTGAGTTTCTTCATTTCTACTGATTTCCCAGGTGAGGTTAATTCTGCTGCCCTGGGGGGCTACACTTTGAGGTTGATGAGATTTGACAGTTCCAGAACTGTGAGGTTCAAGGTCATGATTCCCATCACAAAAATCTGTCTGGAGAGATACAGAGATGGAGATAGAGAGCTACAAAGAGAGAGAGAGAGGAGAATGAGCCCGATATGCAAAGACGAGATTCACAGAGACTATCCTGGAAGTTTTCAAGGGCTGCATCCAGTGGTTTCTGAATCCCAGCCCCATGCCCCTCCTTGGAGTAAATGAAATCTTCTGAATCTTTATAATAAAATTTGAATTAAAGGTGACTTTCTGCCCCATTTAACCCAGAATCTTTCTAACAGATACACCTTCACAGAATAAGCCCCAAAGAAATGGCTTTTCTTTGAATTTCTATTTGAAGCCATAAGTCAAGGCAATGGAAATTGAATGGATGGGGAGGCCTCACCAAGCCTCTCAGACACCGGGAGCCTCAACCAAAAGCTGCATCAAAATGGCTGGTTTGTGAAGATGACCCCGCAAATACCAACAGTATTCCCAGCCACAACTCAGAGGAGAGTATAATGAATGGAAAGTTAGGCTCTGGGTGAGAATGTGCTGGTTTTAACCTGGCTCTACTTCTTGCTAGCTGTGTAATTGTGAGCCAATTACTTAAACTCTCCAAGCTTTAGTTTTCTCATCTATAATGTAGGGATGACAATACGATCTACCTTGTAACATCTGCTATGGTTTGAATGTTTGCATCCCTTCCAAAAGTCATATGGTGAAACTTAATCACCAATGTGATAGCATTAAGAGGTGGGGACATTAGGAGGTGTAGAGTGGAGGGGCAGAGCTTATGAGCGACATTAGTGTTCCTACAAAAGAAGTGCAAAGGAGCCACTTGCCCCTTCTGCCATTTTTTCCCTTCCCATCTCTTCCAATCTGTGAAGACACAGCATTCACATCTCCTCCAGTGGATGCACCAGCAAGGTGCCATTTTGGAAGCAGAGAGCAGTCTTCACCAGACACCGACCCTGAACTTGGACCTCTCAGCCTCCAGAACTGGGAGAGATAAATTTCCATTGTTTATAGATTAACCAGTCTCCAGTATTTTGTTTTAGCGGCAGTAATTGACTAAGACAATTTCCTGTGAAAACTAAATGAGATATGTAGGGCAGTTTAGCACAACATCTGGCACCTGGTAAGCTCTTGGTAAATGTTGATTATGGCTATTATTGTTTCTGGTGTGTTCTAACTGTGATCTTATATCTGCAGAATCAAATTTGTGAGTCTGGACCTTGTTTGCTGGTTCTCTGGATTTGGCTTTTGTGCTTCATCTCTTCAGAATGTGCTTTGTTTTGGTTTGGTTTTTTGAGATGGAGTCTCACTCTGTCACCCAGGCTGGAGTGGAGTGGCACTATCTCAACTCACTGCAACCTCTGCCTCCCAGGTTCAAGCAATTCTCCTGCCTTGGCCTCCCAAGTAACTGGAATTACAAAACCTGCCACCATGCCTGGCTAAATGTTTTGTATTTTTAGTAGAGATGGGGTTTCCCCATGTTGGCCACGCTGGTTTTGAACTCCTGACCTAAAGTGATTCACCTGCTTTGGCCCCCCAAAGTGCTAGGATTATAGGCATGAGCCACTGAGCCTAGCCCAGGCTGTGTTATCTCATGTATAACTCTTTATTCTAGTACATGCTCCAAGGGATCTAGCTGATAATTTCACCAGGAGTTAATTCAGGACACCAAATCACCATGGCCGCTAATTCCATCTGTGGTTGAGACTCTTTAAGAGGGTGTCCTAGCCCCCACTTTCTGGACACGATTTCCAAGGCAAAATAAGGCCCGGGAACCAAAAAGTGGAGCTCAGCAAGCTGGCATGAGTCAGCTCATGATGAGGTACAAAGATGATAGAGGAAAGGGGACATTGGAAGAGTTCCCTGAGCCTAGGCTCAGGTGTTATTGTGGCTTCTCATGAAGCATCCATGGCTTTAGGTGTGGGCCTCTTGGATCAGGTAAAAAGTCTGATAGGAGGATAGACTCCACTCCTGTCAGTTTAGACACTGACAATGCCAGATACTCTCATCACCTGCCACTCAACCATACTGAAAATCCATATCTGACTTCAGTTTCTTGTTTTCCGCTTGCTAGGCTCTGTATCCCAAGAATTCAGGACATCCACACTTTCATATCTTAAACACCAGATCATAGGACCAATTCTTGCAGTAGGCCAAAGTTGACATCCGAATAAGTGGTGTATTAGTCTGTTTTCACACTGCTAATAAAGACATACCCGAGACTGGGTAATTTATAAAAGAAAGAGGTTTAATTGACACAGTTCCACATGGCTAGGGAGGCCTCACAATCATGATGAAAGACAAAGGAAGAACAAAGGGACATCTTACATGGCAGCAGGCAAGAGAGCTTGTACAGGGGAACTCCTAGCTATAAAACCATCGGGTTTCGTGCGACTCATTCACTACCATGAGAACAGTATAGGGGAAACTGCCCCTGTGATTCAATTATCTCCACCTGGCCTTGCCCTTGACCTGTGGCAGTCATTACAATTCAAGGTGAGATTTGGATGGGATCATAGCCAAACCATATCAAGGATATCAACGGGCAATGCAGACATTTCTGTTAACCCAAGTTCTAAACCCTTTGGATATTTCCATCCATGACCTTCATCTCCATCACTCTCATAAACAGTAGACTTGGTAGCCAATATCTCTATGTTCTGTGGAACTCCTTGCCATAAGTGAAATGTAACCCCTTCTCCAGGAGCAGTATCTCCTTGACAACCTTTCCTAATTGATATGCAGATTTCCTTCCTCCTCTGAGGCTTTCCCATTTGGCCATTTATTCCATGGTTTAAATTACTATCTCTATATTGATATATACCCCTTCTTTATTTCCATTCTATCTTTTCCTCTAGTCCCCAGACTTGTATTCCTAGCTGTCCTTGGAAATACCTGAGGTTGTCCCATAGGCACCTTGAAATGAATTTCCAAACCAAAACCTCCATTAGTATCATTGTAAGCTTATTTTTCCTCTTATGTTCTTTATTTCAATACATGGCCATGTAGCAAAGAACTGAGCCCTGCTACTAACAACTAACATCAACTGGCCAGCCAAATGAATGAGCCATCTTGGAAGTAGATTCTCCAGCCCCAGTCAAAACTGCAGAAAACCACAGAACCAGCCAGCATCTTGATTGCAACTTCATGAGAGACTCTGAGCCAGAAACATGCAGCTAAGCTGTTCCTCATCTCTAAGTCACAGGAACTGTCAGCTAACATTTTCTTTTTTCTTTTTTCTTTTTCTTTTTTTTTTTGAGATGGAGTTTCGCTCTTGTGCCCAGGCTGGAGTGCAATGGCATGATCTCGGCTCACCACAACCTCCACCTCCTGGGTTCAAGTGATTCTCCTGCCTCAGCCTCCTGAGTAGCTGGGATTACAGGCATGCACTACCACGCCTGGCTAATTTTATATTTTTAGTAGAGATGGGGTTTCTCCATGTTGGTCAGGCTGATCTCAAACTCCCGACCTCAGGTGATCCGCCTGCCTCAGCCTCCCAAAGTACTGGGATTACAGGCGTGAGCCATTGCGTCCGGCCAGCTAACAAATTTTTATTGTCATTTTAAGCCATTAATTTTTGAGGTAATTTGCTATGCAGCAGGACACTGTGATAGTGGTGAAGATGAGAAATAATATCCCTGCCCTCGTGAGGCTTATAGACGACCTATGCTCTAGTCATTCCCTCATTCATCAAACTATTAGCACCTTATCACAGTCTACTACTTCTCATCAAAAAATTGCCCCAAAAAAAAATCAATGGGGAGGGATTATTCAATACTTCAGCCTCACAGCTCCTTGACCTCCTCAATTCTGTGATATGTGTCCTTTGTGTTTTAGCAGCTCATTCCTGTGATCATGCTATGGTCTTGTCATGACTCACAACCGGGCCATCTGTAAAATTTCCAACTCAAATGTGTTACTTTTTTTTTTTTTTTTTTTTTTTTTTTTTACCACAGTGACTAGTTTTCCCATTTGTTTATTTCCCTACTCTGATGTCCTTAAGAGACTCGAGCCTAAAAAGTCTTTTTTTCACCCCAGCCTACTAACCCCTTCCTGATCTTGTTTCTTTCTTTACTCAAGCTGGATCCCATAGTTCATCACGTTAACCATCTTTCCGCCAATACTCTCACTTACCCTTCCACTGTGTCCCCAGACTTGGATATTTTCCCATTGATATAGCTGGAGCACACCTATCAGTGCCCCACTTATATTAATCAGCATTTGCCTCAATCCCCCAAAGACTGCTTATGATGAATACCTGCAACTCTCTTGCTGGTATCTTTTTTCTGGCTATCGGTGCAGACTCAGCCAGAGCATGCAGGACAAGTCAGAAGTGTTAAGGAGTTAATGCCCTTGGAAGCAGCACTCAGCCAACAATGGATGAGGCATTATGGAAAATACCATGTTCTGCAACCACAGTTGATCCTTACCATTGATCAGAAATTCTTCTACTTGTGATCGTCCTCTTCGTGTCTCATTTTCCAGCCAAGGAATGCCCTCCCTCACAGGCCAGTGGGAACTCTTTTAAATTCATTTTCCTATACTTTTCCCCGCCTAGAAAAAAATAAAAATTAAAAAAAAAATAAAGAAACGGAACAGCCTTTCTTGCCTCCTTTTTCTTGCCTCGTTTTCTCACCCATTTCAAGGAAAATTTGTCCCTTCTCCTACCTATCTTTCCCCTGGATTCTGGATCCCATTTCCTCCCCCTTTACCACTAAAGGCCTCAAATCACCCTTGAACTGACACATGCAATGGAAACTTACCAATTGTCATATGAACTTACTTCCTTGCCGCATTTGATGTAGTTAATGACTCTCTTCTGAAACTATTTCCTCCGTGGTTTTTATCACATTCTTCTCTTTTAATTGTCCTTCTACAGCTCTGAAAACTCCCATTCAGTGTTTCCACTAATCAGACAACTCTTACATTTCTCTTCAAACCCCCACTTCCGTCCTCATTGCTACTATGCAAGTCCAGACTGCCACCATCTCAAACTGAGATTACTGAGTGATTCTTCTACCTGCACTCTCTGGCCCACCTTGCCCTCCTGCCCAAATTGATTCTCTGTCAGGTCAATGCCCAGTTTAAAATCTATCAGTGGCTTCTCATCAGTTGGGCCTGATGAATGACAAGGTTGACAGCAGAGATAGGAGATACTAAAACTGGTCCCTTCCCTCATTCAGCTCTGCATAGAAGATGTGAGATTTCCACTGGGGAGTTGCTGCCTTGGAAAAATCTACCACAGTTGTGCTTGAATACCACAACTTTTTAAATAATCCTATCTGACTTTCTAATGCAGCAGCAACAGAATTATCCTTTTGTCCTGCTATCTCATTCCCCTCTAAGCCCTAAGCCCTGCATATCAGCTGTACCTTTCTGACACTACCGCCCCAAGATTGATATTTAACATTATGCTGTTTGTGTCTTTTAAGCCTGCAAGCAGGAATCATGTGCTACACACAAAAATAAGTGCAAAAATAATAATGAAAGTTTATCTTTCTCCTTTGATTTTGGCCACAAGGAATCTCAGAATTAAATTTGTTTTTCAACTTAATAACTGTCTAAAGTCCCCATCTGTAGTATCTGTAAAATTTTGTTCCTATTGTCTGGTGATGTCTTGTTCATAATGTATTTTCTAGATTTGTCCCCTGATGTATTAGTTCTCTATTGCTGCAAACCATTTTACCACAAGCTTAGAAGCTTAAAACAGCATACCTTTATTATCTTTGTTTCTATGGGTAAAGATTCTGGGTACAAGCTAACCGGTTTTGCTCAAGTTCTCACAAAGCTGCAATGAGACCCTGAGCCAAACCCGTTAGATGCCATCTATACTGCATTCCTTTCTGGAGCTCAAGGTCAAGTTGGGGTTGACAGAATTTGGTTCTATGTAGTTGTAGGACTGAGGTCTCCTCTTCCTTGCTGGCTGTCAACCAGAGGCTGCTCTCAGCTCCATGGAGACCTGCATGGTTCCCTGCCATATGCTCCCTCAACACATGACCAGAAGGACAGCCTCTCTAGTCTGCAAAGACAGGCAATTTTTTAATTTAACATGAGTATCCTATCACTATCCTATCCCTTTTGCCATATAATGTGAACTAATCAAAAGAGGAACTATACCATTACATCCACAGGTCCTGCTCATACTCAAAGGGAGGGAATTAAACAGGGCGTATAAACGAAGGGGCAGGAATCTTAAAGTCCATCTTAGAATTCTGCCAACCGCACATAATATTAAGTTTTTATTATGTAAAATTCTTGCATAATTTTATTTTCTGAAATCTATCTCAAATATCTTGGGAAATAAATTACATAGAAATTAAGAAAATACCTTGCATTGTATGGTAGAGTTATTCTAAAAATAACCTACCCTAATTATTCTCTTCCCTGTATCCGTACCTCATGCAGTGTGACTTTGAAGCTCATCACAGAATTCTGAGATGGTTTTATGTCTTGCTTCGGCCAATAGGATGCATCTGAGGTGACAGTGTGAGAGTCCCAAGCCTCAGACTGACAAGGGTTTGCATGTTTCTGCATTCTTTATCTTGAAACCACACCACAGCTATGGTAACAAGCCAGGTTTGCCTGCTGCAGAGTGACATACTGTATGGAGCAAAGACAAGGTCACATCTTGGCCAACCCTAGACCAGCCAGCCCCTAGCTGACCTACCAGCTGACCATAGACCCATGAGCGAACCTAGCCAAGACCAGCAAATCCTGTTCCTAATCAGCAGAACCTCCCTGTCATCCCATAAATGCATAAGAAGTAATAAATGTTAACTGTTTTAGGCTACTAAATTGGGGTTTGTTACACAGCAAAAGCTAACTAACGTACGTGGGAAAATGCAATGAAGGACTTTATGTAGTAGAAGTAAAGCATCCTTAAAAGGTATAATTAATTCACGCCCTCAAATTTCTGTGTTTCATATCCTAAATCACTACTGATGATTGTAGAATGTTTTCAATCTGTGTATCTGAGTAATCTTCATTTGAAAAACTGATGTGTGACCTGAAGTCCTTTCTACAATGAATAGAGCAATAAAGAGATAGGGAAATCAAATAGCAAAATAAAGAATTTTGCTGTGCTGTTCTAGACACAGCTGCCCTAATAGAGAAATGTGCAGTTTCTACTTTCCTTGCAGTTTTTCAGTACAGAATTACTTTAAAATAAATCCCAATGAAAGCAGTAATCAATTATGTCAAGAAGAAAACAAAGTTTGATCTGAAAATACTAACAGAATCTAACATTTTAGAAATAAATTACCATGTCATGTCCTGTGGCAATATTGTATCAAATTGCTTAAAGATAAATTGTATAATCAACTCCTGAGTCTCTGCGTGTGGCTTACCCTTTTTGTAGATTATCAAAGGCAAACATTTAATTTCAGGGTTTTATCGCTCTTTTTCTCCACCCTTTTTTCCCTTTATATTTTTCTACTACCTTTCTTTCTACTATCAGTCACAGTATTCTAAAAGAACAGAAATTTAGTGAACACAATGGTGGTTCACTTACTCTGTATCATAGAAGAATAAGGTGTTCAATATGAGTAAATTTCAAAGTTAGCCTAAAAGTTATCCAAACACTTTTGGAAAAAAAAAAAACAAAAAAAACCCTGTGACCATTCTGGTATAAATACTTCTAAAATGTATTTTATATTTATATTTTCCTTTATTATTAAAGAGTGTTCTTCTTTCCTTAAATAAATCTTTGTTGTACAGGGGGCTTTAACAGATTTTAAAGGATGCAAAGGTGAATCAAAACAGTATTCCAACCTCAAGTGGTTTACAATTGAAGGAGGTAGGATGGGTAATTAGACATGTACACAGATGATTCTAGTGGTAAGAATCACAAGAATGGTAAAGACAAAGTGATAAATAAAATAAAATATTGAGTTTCTCTAGTGACACTAGAGAAGTTTTTGTTAGGCTGTATCTTGAGGGCAAACAGGCTGGAACTAGGGTGAAGCAAGTGAGGCACTTGCCCCAGTGCAAAATTTAAGGGGATACCAAAAAACTCAGTAATCAAGATATGCCATATTTTGGTGCATTATTTTAAAAAGTAAAAAGTAATGCAAAAATATTCATGATAAACAAATGTCAAAATTTTAAATCAAGACAATCGGTAACAGTATCATGCAGTCATATTACAGCCTGAGGCAAAAGGACAAGTCAGTAAAAGGTTATTTGCATTGGTGACTAGAAGACAGCCCACTAACTAGAAAGTTACATCATTTTTAAAATTACAGTCTACTGTGAAAAAATTACTGTCCACTGCAAGAGATTATAATTTTTATCATTGCTTGCCTCTTTCTACAACTTTGTGTGCCACACCCTGAGTAGAACATTGAGGAGGTAGATTACATGTCTATGACAACTTGCTGATAGGAGCAGATATTGGCCTCCTGCACTTTTTCTCCTAACCATTTAGGATTTAGATGGAATCTGAAACCTGATCTCAACCATAAAGTTGTAAATCTAAATATGGGGTCAGAATTATACTGCTCTAACAATTACATTAACGCATTTTTTTTCCTATACTTTTCTGCTAGAGACAGCTCTCTCTAGACAGCCTAAAGTATGCATCTGCCTTGGGGGAAATTAGAATTGTTAAGCAGGAATGCAAAGAGAAAGAAAGCTATAATTTGGCTTCCGACTTGGACAATAAGATTCTCAAATATGCAGCAAGACTTAAAAAAGAAAAGGCATTTCTAAATTCCCTTATCTCCCTCCTTTAATTTATACAGAGAAGAAATGACTAAATAGAGTGTTTTCCATAGTGAATATAAGTACCCTGTCTACCTTTGGCCAAGGATGTGGGGCTTGATGCCCTGGGTAAGAAGGGTATGATACATAGAAAGTGAAATGCCCAACTTTTTCTGCTTCTGACAGAAAGAGATTTAGGGAGGAAACAAAAAAGGAAACAGATCAGCTCCTCTCTGAAAATGGCAAGTTTCAGACTGGGGGGAAATGGAAATACCAGAGGAGGATTTTCCAAATTCAATTCTAAGGCACAAGAGGACATTGCCTCAAAGTTTTCCCCGGCTCTAACTTCAGGGACTGTCCCATTGAAATCAAATAAGAACATGGGTAGCCAGAGTGAGAGCCAGGGTTCAGCTTTTCTGAGTCCAAATAAGGTGTGGAGAGAACACAAAAGTACCCCCAGTCCCCCAAGGGGAGACAGAAAAGGTAACTGAGATGAAGACCAAAGAGATTTCTGGAACCCACCATGGCAAGGAACATGGTCACCACAACTCAGGGACCATGTGGTGGACTGCTGAAGCCATAACCAGCACAGGATGTGGTAGAGACTTAGTGTGCCAGTGTGAACCATGGTAAGGTCAAGCAAACAGGTAGGCATGTAGGGTACACAGGCTATACAACAGGTTCCACATAGTCACATATGGAAGACTTTTTTTTGAGACAGAGTTTTGTTCTTGTCACCCAGGCTGGAGTGCAGTGGCGCCATCTCGGCTCACTGCAACCTCCACCTCCCAGGTTCAAGCAATTCTCCTGGCGTTTTCTCAGTGCTCTCCCCAGATCCCCTTGGATCACTTTTACAAGTTCCGTGTGTCCATTTATGTGTGTTTTTGCCTCCAATGCCCACACCTGAGTCTATTCTTTGGAGATGTGCCTTCAGGCTATTGGAGCAGCTTTACTTACCTGAGTTAGAGCTAGAAGTGTCATGGGAGGGCCCTTAGGCAATGATTGATGGGAGAATGAGTGAGTTGTGTGGAAGGAGCAGGAAAGCCCATTCTTTTCATTTCAAGTTCTCAAATTGGGACTACCTTGGGAAATAACAAGATTATAGCCCTCTCCTTCAGGTTCAGGTTGAAGCTACCATTCACCTGACTTTCCTGACATTGCACCATTGCTTGGCTGGCTCCCTGTCCATGTCCAGCTTTTTCTATTCTCTCTCTCTCTCTTTTTTTTTTTTTTTTTTTTTGAGACAGAGTCTCACTCTGTTGCCCAGGCTGGAGTGCAGTGACGAGATCTCGGCTCACTGGAACCTCCACCTCCCAGGTTCAAGAAATTCTCCTGCCTCAGTCTCCTAAGTAGCTGGGACTACAGGCGCCCACCACCACACCCAGCTAGTTTTTGTATTTTTAGTAGAGATGGGGTTTCACCATGTTGGCCAGGCTGGTCTGGAACTTCTGATCTCAGGTGATCCGCCCGCCTCGGCCTCCCAAGGTGCTGGAATTATAGGCGTGAGCCACCATGCCCAGCCGCTTCTTCTATTCTCCTGGATGCTTCTATTTGTTACTGTTGCTCTTGTTCTATTTGAGCTTCTGGAGATGAATGCTCAATTTATTTATTTTTATTCTTTTCAAAGTAATAACATTTAAGTCTATGAAATTTCCTCTGAGTGCAGTTATGATGTAATGCTATGAGTTTTAATATACTATTCATTCAGTCTTATGTTTCTACATATTCTGTAATTACCATCTTGATTTCCTCTTTGACCTAAGAGGTAATTGGAAGACTATTTTATAATGTTCAAGTGTTGAAGTTTCTATTTGGTTAAGTATCAATAGATATGAAAACACATGTCCCCATAAAAGCCTGTACCTGTATGTAGTAACATTGTTTATAATAGCCAAAAAAGTGGAAACAACCTGAATGTCCATCACTGATTAATGGATAAACATGAAATGTGGCATATCCATAGACTGAAATATTATCTGGCAATAAAAAGGAATGAAGTGTTGATACATACTACAACATAAATGGACCTTGAAAACATTTTCCTAAGTGAAAGTTGCCTGTTACAAATGACCACATATTCTATGGTTCCATTTATATAAAATGTCAAGAATAGGCAATTCCATAAATACAAAAACTAGATTAGTGGTTGTCAGGGCTGGGGTAAGAAGTGAATGTGGGGCTGACTGCTAATGACTGTGGGGCTTCCTCTTGGGATGTTGAAAAGTATAAAATTAGACAGTGGATATGGCTACACAACTTTGTGAATATACTAAAAATCACTGAATTGTGAACTTTAAGAGTGAATTTATGTGACATAAATTATATTGCAAGAATTCTGTTATGTAAAAACAAAAAAATACTGTTGTAGCACAAATATTTTAAAAATTAATTGCTCCTGTATTCATGTAATCTGAAGAAAGAAGTAGCCAGAAAAAAAGGTATAACTGGAGAGATAGAATTTGTTGGACATTTTTTGGACAGAGTTTAAAAAAATATACATACATAAAAGTGCAGAAATGATGCGAACAACCTGTTGAATGTTCACATGATGAACGCACTAGTGTTTAACAACGAACTAGGTTAAGATATAGGACTTTTCTGTGACCTGTGCCCTAGAGGTCCCCTAGTACTCTCTCCCAGGACCTGGTTAAGAGTATTTCTTTAAAGAATCCTCACCTCGAGGTCTACTTCTGAGAAATCCAACATAAGACAGAATGGATTCCAGGATCCCTTTACTCTTCCCTCCCCTCAAACCTCCAAAACCCATATTTAAGAGAGAAGAAGGAAATCCAAGAGGTTAAGCTTTACCCTAAAAGATTATAATCAGAAGTTGTCATGTGAATATACTAAATGGTTAAACTCAAAGGAGATGTCTAGAACTGAAAAAACATTGAAATAGCAACCAGCAAGTGGACATTGTCACAGCTACTCTAGGTGTTGGGGGACCATGAGAAAAGCTACTGCCAGTTCCCTGCATATCTGATGCCATCTGAGTTCATCAGGTAACCCCTCCAGAGAGACACTCTGTATTATATAAAGCATGGAGCTCAGTGACTGGCACATAGCCATGCCCACTGAAGGGTAGTTGTTCACCACTGCCTAGCACTGTGATCCCAGATAAGTAATTTAACCTCCACTGGCCTTTGAGTCTCCAACTATATAAATAAAGGAGGGAAATGCTGAATGAGTTGTGGTTTTCACATCAATGACAATCCAATTGTAACTGGTTCAAAGAACTTCCACTTTCACATCAGAAGGGGCAAATGGTTATTCTTATTTATAACCAATACAATGTAGGCCCTGGCCCTTGAAGGATTGTGATAAAGTCCCCTGTGACAGGCTTCCAGAAGGCAGAGAAAGGGGTCAAGTTCCACTGTGGCCATATGCTGTCTAAGACTGTCAGGGTAACCTTTGAAAGGCAAATCAGTCTGTTGCTGGAAGAATATGCCCAGACGTCCCTTTAACAATAAGTGAAACTCTCTATCCTTTGAAAAAGACATGGATGTGTTCAGCTTAAACCAACAGTTGGAGAGGGCTGCTTTAAAAAATCTGATAATCTAAGATACTGCAGGGAAGGGGGTTAGCTAAAAAGAGACTAAAGCTAAGGAATATCATGCTAGTGAGATTGTTCCTAAAGTTTACTATTCAGCCCTGATGTTGTCAAAATTTATGGGATGATAAAACCCACCTCAACAGAAGAATGAATTCAAAGCTCTTTCGCCTAATACTCAAGATCATTCATGATCTGGTTCTTCATACTCCTCCAAAGGCATTTTCCACCAATTCTGTTGGCTGTTAGGTTAATAGAATATTGCTCTGCTACTCCATCAAGAGAGCTCCCATGTTTTTGCACCTGCTATTCTCTAAGGTGAACTTTTAATCTACTTCTTATCTAAGAATTCCTATATTTTTTAAGAGTTAGACTCACTTAATAGTCAAGTAGATTGGATCCTGGGTTTTTAAAAATATACCTAAAAAGACAGTTTGTGTGTTAAGTGGGGAATTTGAATATGGCCTGGATATTAGATGAAGGAAAGAATAGCTAATAGCTTTATGGTTATGTAAGAGAATGTTCTTACTTTTTAGTAAATGCACATAAATTGTTTAAGATAGAATAGTTGATGTCTATAACTTACTTCTAAATGCATCAGAAGAAAAGTATAGAGAGAAGATAAAGCAAATATAGAAAAATATAAATAATTTTTGAATCTAAATGATAAGTATTGAGGTGTTCACTGAATTGCTTTGTTTTTTTTTTTCAACTTTCCCTTATGCTTGAAAATTGTCATAATAAAAAGTTGGGAGGTAAAGGGAACCAAAGTAAGTTCCTGGTGTTATCCTAAACCAAATATAAGTAATATGTGGATGTTCAAAAAGTTACCTCAAATGTCATCTCAGTGAAGACTGTCCTGACCTCTGAATTTGGGGGCCCACATCTTACCCAAGCACTAGTACTTGTCACAGCGTAGGGCATTCTCATTGACATATGCAGCAGAATAATTTGTCAACTTTTTTTGTGTGTTTGGTTCTCACTATTTTTTTCTCTCTCACTTCCCAGAAACAAGCAGGACTCAGGAGAGTTTCATCCAAAGTGTCAAACTTTGGGAAGACATCTTGTTGAACTGTAAAGTACTATTACAAGTGTATTTAGTCAAGTTACGGGTACAGAAAATTACTTGTGTGAGAGTTCAGAATACCCCAATACTGAAAACTCAGGTAATCACATATAGAAGCTTCATGAAAAGAGTGGTGAGCAAGAAGAGTCTTGAGATGTGACATACAATTTGGATTGGGAGAAGGTACTCCTGAGAGTGTAAATGGTTTGAATAAATATGGGGAAAACACAATAGCCATAGTCTGTTTGTATGAAAATGAATAGAATTCATTAATTCATTCAGCAACTATGTATTGCTACCTGCTGTGAATAAAGTAATGTGCTAGGGACTGAAGATATAATGGTAATCAAAATAAACAATGCCTGATGTCCTTGATTTGAGTTTGAAAAACCTCAGGGCTATGGGCCAAATACAGCTCACTACCTTTTTTTTTTTGTAAAGTTTTATTGAAACACAGCCACACTCACTTGTTTATATTTTGTCTGTGGCTACTTTTGCACTACAATAGCAGGGTTGAGTAGCTGCAACAGAGTCTAAAATATTTACTACTTGGTTTTTTGCAGAAAAAAATGCTGACTCTTGTCCTAGAGCCATGGCATTATAGGGAGACAGATACTAGTTAAATAATTACAAATGAATTAAAAGTGCAGCATTGATAACGGCCATGAATGTGAGCTATGTGGTACCATGGAAGCACACATAATAAAGGAATTTGATCTAATAGGAGCAATAACAGAAGACTGATTACATAGTTTAAAATTGAGGTCAAAGCTAAAGGATGAGTAGAAGCTGACCAGATAAAGCAGAAACATAAGAACTCGTCTCAGACAGAGAGAATATTCCATGTAGAGGCTCTATAGGAATAAAAAAGCTTTACTGTGGCTATATTTCAAAGGGTGAGGGGAACATGGTACAAGATGAGAATGGAGAGGAAGGCAAAGGCCAGACTATGGAGGATTTGACAAGCCAGGTTGGGAGATTGTCTTTAAGCTCAGAGTAAATAATCCTTTTATGTGTTTTAAGCAGATGAGTAATGGGATCTGTTTTACTCTGAAACATCACTCAAAGTTCATGTGGAGAAGAACTAGGAATAGTGCGAGAGTGTGTTGCACTATCCAACAGTATATATATGTAGACCGGTTAGGCGACTTTGGTAGTTCTCTATGTGTTAAGTCAGCCAATCTGAAACTATATTTCCCATGTGGTTCTTGGTACTGTTGGCCACAAGAGACATTATGCATGAGAAGACAAAAGTGGAGCAGCAGCCTTATGTTTTAAGCTGAGGGTCAGCAGCAGTGTGGCAGCTCATACTCATTGATGCTCATCTGTCAGCTCATCTTACTGGCATGTGGCAGTGCCAGGACCCACAGTTCCTCCAGCTCCCACTAGATCTCCTCCCTTTGGGTCTGAGTCCTGGGCCAAGTGTACATGCAGCTTGAATAGAGAAGAGTACTGGCCTCTCCTGCAGGCCCCCTACAGCATTGTGGATGGAGAAAGTAAAACATAGAGACGTAAGTTCTATTTTGTTCTCATAGGATCCATTTTGTTCTCAGTTTATCCTCGCTTTCCTCTATATCTAGCTTCCCTTTCAACTGCCAGTCCGAATGACCTAAGTCTTGAGACCAGCCCCAGTTACGTATGGTCTCGCCTCCTGTAATAAATCTGTTGTTGCTGTTGCTGTTGCTGTTGTTGTTGTTGTTGTTGTTGTTGTTGAGACGGAGTCTCATTGTCACCAGGCTAGAGTGCAGTGGCATGATCTCGGCTCACTGAAACCTCCGCCTACAGGTGCCTGCTACCACACCTGGCTAATTTTTTGTAATTTTAGTAGAGAAAGGGTTTTATCACGTTATCCAGGATGGTCTTGATCTCCTGACCTTGTGATCCACCTGCCTCAGCCTCCCAAAGTGCTAGAATTACAGGCATGAGCCACTGTGCCCAACCTAAATCTTTTCTTGTATATCACTCATGGTGTTTCTGTTTCTATGGTAGAACTCTGACTAATACAGGGACTGTTGCAGTAGCTTAGATAAGAGATGATGGTATCTTGAATAGGGTGATGATGGCAGATGTGGTATATTTTATTTGGCTCCTACCTCCATTTTCCTTCCATGAGACAAGACTGTACAGCTATGCCTTGATACACTCAGGCATGGCTTTGTGACTTGCATTGGCTGGCAAAATGGTGGAGGGAGGAGGATAGTGGTATTTCACGAGAGTATTTCTGAACAGAAGATCCAAGATCCAACAAAGGACTAATCATGTTCTCTGTTTTCTCTGCCACACCATCAGCAATGTTCTAGAGAGAGTCTGCTCCATCAGCCTGGATCACAGAGTAAAAACAGGCAGCAGACCACAGCTGACCTACAAACTTAAATGCAGTGTGGGCAATTGTCATTGTGGAAAGGTAGTGTGGCTTTTGTCAGTTAAGCCACGGATATGGGGAAGTGACCAAATTCAAGAGCTATACCTACAACTAGAAGAACTTGATGGATTAGATGTGAGGTAGAGTAAGGTGTCAGAGATGACCTCCATAACTGGACAGGTGCTGGAGCAATGCACTGTGATCACAGGTATTGCAGAGTATAGAAGAGTTTGGTAATCAACAGTGTTGAATTCTACTAAAAGCCATAGAATTGTGGAAGCAAATGTGATAGGAGCACTGAATAAGCATTTTCATGAGCCACACTGAGGAGAGCTGAAAGCCTGGAAACTCCCCATAACCAGTACAATGGCAGTGGACCAGCAGCAGGAAATGGCAAAAGGGTAAGATGGGCAGGCAAAGCACAATCCTGGGTAGGTATGTGTAAGGCAACTGGGCTGGTCCGATTGGCCATTACGATGATAACACAGGGCATCACTCTTCTGGCCAGTTAAGCCCGGCAATAACCATCTTGAGTTAAGGTAAAACTGTCCCAGGCTGCATCTAGGGACCACAGTCAGCAAATGAGAAGGCTCCAGCTATGGCGCTGAGGTTCAGAGACAATGTGCAAGTCCCTGGGAAGTCTGGTACAACCAGGGTTCCCCTGTCTTTGTGGTTTGAGTGGCAAAGCAAGTTACCAAAACAGGGATTCAGGCAATGAGGAACAAGATAGGACAGTCATTGAAACTTGCAAACAGGTTGTGCAGTTAGTCACAGAACATATATTAAAGAGAGGAGAGACCAAAGCCAGGGAAATAGTCCAGACATGGTGTTGAGTAGTGGCAAAAATGAGGGAATAAGAGCTCTTATGAAAGAATCAACAGAATGAATAGATAATCCAATACAAGTGGTAAGGAAGAGAAAGGGTCGACAAATGTTCTGAGCTCTGTAGGCAAGTGCATTGTGCTATCTCAATACTTTGTTGACTTAGCAAAACTGGAACTGTATTTCCTAGCATTCTCTTTCTGTGAGGTGCAAAAGGCAGAAGCAAAACAGCAAGTATGCTTTTCACCCCCAACGGTGAGCATGGGGTGCTGGACACTGGCAGTTCATGCACCTTGCCGTTGATCTGAATGGGGCAGTACCTGACTCACAGCTCCTCCAGCTTCCCGCAGTGTCATCCTTCAGTATCTCTGAGTACTGGCCCAGTGCAGTGTAGCTCCATGTAAAAGGGCACCAGGGTCCCCTGCAGGTCACCCACAGCAACACCAAGGTTGGACTTGGTAAGAGATAGATATGGGTTCCAGTTCACCTTCACACATTTCAGATTGTCCTTTCTCTTGTCCACATCCATCTTTCTTTCCTGATAGCTGGTCAGGTTGACCTATTAAGAGTTTGGGCCCTTGGCCAGGCGCGGTGGCTCACGCCTGTAATCCCAGTACTTTGGGAGGCCGAGGTGGGCAGATCACGAGGTCAGGAGATAGAGACCATCCTGGCTAAAACGGTAAAATGCTGTCTCTACTAAAAATACAAAAAAATTAGCCGGGCATTGTGGCAGGCACCTGTAGTCCCAGCTACTCAGGAGGCTGAGGTAGGAGAATGGCGTGAACCCGGGAGGCGGAGCTTGCAGTGAGTGGAGATCGCACTACTGCACTCCAGCCTGGGTGACAGAGCGAGACTCCGTCTCAAAAAAAAAAAAAAAAAAAAAAGAGCTCAGGCCCAGATTCAGAATTAGAGCAGCATCAGCTTCTCTAGACCACCAGCTCCCACAACTATGTAAGGTTAACCACCTTACTAAGTCACACACAGTGGTTCTGTTTTTCCCATTGATCTTGACAGAACATACATTTTAAAGCCTCTTAGGTGCTGATAGTACAAAGCCTTAATGTGTGGGTTTTCTCTGTCTTTTTAAAGAATGTTCTTCATTACAAAAGAAAGAGGTGAACTGACCTTTTAGAAAGTCACAGCTATTATGGTTGGGAAATATATGCCCATTTACTATTTATCTATTAAGGCAATCCTTATGTAATGACATATATATACATACGTTATTTGCTTAACTTTTCTCCTATGAGTCACACAGAAGACCTTAACCAAGGCCTCACAGTGAGTCTAACCAAAAGTACAGAAAATGCAATCAACTCCCTTTTCCCATTCGAGTTCGTCTCTCAATGCAAACATGATCCTCAAGATTTCCCTTTGCAACCCCACACCCATTTGAGTTCCTACCCTCAATTAGAAATAGAAGTAAGATGGTTAAATGCTGGCTTCTACTTCTCCTTCAGGAAGCTCCTATTTCTTTCATCTTCCTGTGATGCCCAGTGCCCCCCGGTTGTTCCAGTCCCCTACCATCAACACCAGGGTTTCACACAGTTGACATTTCTCCCAAATGGCTAAAGGTGTAACATGGATAGTTAGCAAGCCCAACATTCACCAACTTGGTGTATAATACCATCTTACCACTCTTATATTGGCACCTTGAAGCCTCTATTTGTCAAATCAAATGAATCCAATTATTTCCAGTTATTTTCTGATAGGTGCAGAGAAATTCACCACATTCTGGAGACAGTCCTGGGGTTTTTCATTGCTTGTTAATGGGGCAGAAACACAAATACCTTACTAAGATATCTAATAAAATAATTTGGGCCAAGGTGTTAAGAACAGAAATAGTCCAGGCAGGTTCAGTGAGGTGATACCCTAGGACTACTGCCTTGGGCAAGCAGTGAAGGGGAGAGAGAGGAGGTCATCCAGTCATGAATATATTAGGCTTAATTCCAAGAATATACGCAGAACTCCTGCAACTCAACGACATAAAGACAAACAATCCAATTAGAAAATGGGCAAATAACTTGAACAGATGTTTCTCCAAAGAAGATATACAAATGGCGAATAAGCACAAAAAATACTTAATATAATTAGTTATCAGGGAAATGCAAATCAAAATGACAACGACATACCACTTCACACTTATTAGGATGGCAGTAAACAAACAAACAAGAAAATAACAAGTGTTGGCAACCATGCCAAAAAATTAGACCATCAGACATTGCTGGTGAGAATGTAAACCAGTAAAGCCACTATGGAAAACAGTTTAGCAGTTCCTCAAAAGATAAACAGAATTACTATAAGACCCAGCAATTCTACTTCTAAATATATATACAAAAGGGTTGAAAACAGGAACTCGATCAGACATTTGTATGACAAGGTTCATTGCAGTATTGACCACAATGGCAAAAAGATGAAAACAACCCAAGGATCCATTGACAGATGAATGGATAAACAAAAAATGGGATATATCCCATATCTATACAATGGGAATTATTAATCCATAAAAAGGGATGAAATTATGACACATGCTACAACATAAATGAAACTTTAAAACATTATGCTGAGTGAAATTGGACAGACACAAAAGCAACTACTGGATGACTCACTTGTATGAGAAATCTAGAATAGGTAAATTCAAAGAGATAGACAGTAGATTGGAGGCTACCAGGAGCTGGAGTGAAAGTAGATTAGAGGCTACCAGGAGCTGGAGTGGAGTGAGAGGAAAATTGAAAGTTATTGGGTACAAAGTTTCTGTTTAGGTTTTCAAATGTGTTCTTTTTCTTTTCTTTTTTTTTTTTTTTCTTTTTGGAAATAGTGGTGATGGTTGCACAACATTGTGAATGTAATTAATACCACAAAATTTAAAATTGGTTAAAACGGCAGGTTTTAGGTCTTTTACCATGAAAAATTTAAATCCGTGAAGCCAACAACTTCATTTACTATCTTCTCAAAATTTCCATTGTCAGACAAATTTCACTGAAATTAATAGGAAATGTGCAGTTCCTGTTGATGAGCATAAGGAATGGATTATTAATTTATGTTAGAGGCCAAATAAAAATGCTATCTAATACAAATATTACCACCATATGGCATTAATTCACAGGACACTTGGCAGACCACTTTCGATTCAGAATCAGGCTTTACAGACCACCCATCTAGGAGAAAATGTATTCTGGAATATATATGTTCTGACTCTAAAAAGATGGATTTCTATTTCCCTTCTGATTTAATTATAATTCTCTTTTAGACAATCTTATAATATGTGGATTTATTAGAGCTGAGATTAGTTTTCAAAAAGAAAATAAACACAGAAGATAATGTGACCTTTGAGTAAAAATTCAATTTAAATTATTATTGTTCATAATAATCATTTTAACAGAAAAACCTGCAAGTTCTGGCTGTCTCATGTTGTTACATTATTAACCAGGTCATCATAATATAGATTATCTAGATACCGCCAATAGATTCCAGTAAAATTTTGAAACATGGGAATACAGGTAACATTTTTTTGAATCATTGGTCTTTTTTGATGATGAATATGTATTTGATCATGCAGAAAAATGTATTTAGCAGCCCATTAAAAATTCAGATGCAGAAATTCTTTTCATCTGATCATGTAGAAATGGACTAATACAGATAATATGAACAGAGAAAGATAAAAGAGATCATGTTGGATATTTAACAATCCACTACTCAAAGATAAAGTTTTCTAATAGCCATTAAAATGAAAATCAAAGAATATATAAATTTTAATTTAGTATAGCATTGTATCACATCATAGCTTACGAGAGGTTTCCAAGGAATCTAGCAACGGATAGACTGCTGGTCACTTATTAAGAATTTGGAAATGCCAAAGATACAGAAAACTTTATTGCCTCAAAAAGATTAAAAAAAGAAGAAGAAGAAGTTAAATTCCCTGTCATAAAAACCTGATGAAGAACTGTTATAAACTTAGGCACTTCTGAATAAAACTGCAGTTAAGAAAGCCAATTATTTTCATAGGGAGAATAAATTTTCCTATGATAATTCAAGTAAAACTGGTAAATGGATAAATGCCTTAATAAAAGGGTAAGAGAAGGCTCAACATAAGAGCAATTTATCCAAAACAAGAGGACATAATGAAAAAAAAGATAAGGAATATGTTTAAGGCATATTATAAGAGAATACAAATCTAAAAACCTGGTAAATGTGGTTTAGCTTTGGAAAGTTTAGAAGAAGGAATTTTTTTTCTTCTTAAATGTAAATTTGTTTAAAGATGACCAATGACATCAGGAAGATGGTTGAATAGGAGTTCCCAACGTAATTCCGTGGCAGAAGCATCAGTTTGAACAACTACCCACACTAAAATGCTTTCACAAGAGCTAAGGAATCCAAGCAAGAGAATATACTACTTGGGTGGAGCACAGAAATAAAAAAAAAAAGATGCACTGAAGAGGGAAGGAAAGGACAGTTTTACATTGAGCAAGCATGCTACACCTCTCCTAAGGCCAAACAGCACCATGCGGAGAAAGCTACTTTCTCTCTCCTTTGCATGGCAAATGGAGAGTGAAATGAGCACCAGAGTTTGTGGCAAACCCCAGCACCAGGACCTCTTCAGTGAACCTTGGCAATAGGCCAGCTCCTGCAATCTCAGGCTTCAGGCCTATCCCGGCACCAGGACAGCATTTATGGTCCAGGCTGCAGGCCCACCTCCTGGACTCTGACTCCCAGGCCACCCTAGAGTCAGACCAAACCCCACAGCCCCAGATTCCAGCCTGTCCACAATCAACCAAGACTCCAAGCCAGTGCCCACACCAGACTAGAGGCTTACCCTAGTAGACCTTGGCACTGGACCAATCCCAGGAAACCCAGGCTTCAGGCCCACAGCTGTGGTCTCAGGCTTCAAGCTGGTCCCCAGGAACACAGGTGCCAGGCCCACCCAGTGGATCCTAGTGCCAGGCTAACCCTGGTGGTCACACAGCCCAGTCCATCCCTGCAATTCAGACTCAAGACCTACCTCAGTGCCAGGTCGGCATCCTGGGAACTAGGCTTCAGTCCAGCCCCTGTGGACATACGGCCCAGCAACACAGTCATCAGGTTCACTCCAATGGACACCAGCCCGAAGTCAGCTGCCATGGACCTGGGAGAATCAGTGGACCCAACCCATGAATGCAGGCACCAGGCTGGCCTCTACAAACCCAAATGCCAGGTACATCTGCCCACTAACTTTGTCACTAGGCCATGCCACTGAAAAAAACAGCAGCAAATTCACCTATGGAGCCCACCAGAGGGCCTTTTCAGAATCTCTGCATGGGCTAACTGATGAAGGGTATTCCTTGCTAAAGCCAGTCTGCAAAGACTGGAAGAGGTACTTACTTTTTCAAATGCACAGTAACCAATGAAAAGTCACAAGGATCATGAATAACCAGGAAAACATGGCATAACCAAAGAAACAAAATAGAACACCATAACCAACTCTAAAGAAATGAAGATCTGGCTGGGCATGGTGACTCATGCCTGTAAGCCCAGCATTTTGGGGGGCCAAGGTGGGTAGACTGCTTGAGCTCAGGAGTTTGAGACCATCCTGGGCAAAATGGCAAAACCTTGTCTCCACAAAAAATACAAAAATTAGCCAGACATGGTGGCATGCACCTGTGACCCTAGCTACTCAAAAGGCTGAGGTGGGAGGATTGCTTGAGCCCAGGAGATTGAGGTTGCAGTGAGCCATGATTGTACCACTGCACTATAGCCTAGGCAACACAGCAAGAACCTATCTCAAAAAAAAAAAAAAAAAAAAAAAAAAAAAAAAAAAAAAAAAAAAAAAAAAAAAGAAGATTTATGAACTGCCTGATATAGAATTCAAAATAATTGTCTTAAAGTAGCTCAGTGATGTGTATGAGAACACAGATAGACAGCTAAAAAAAATCAGAAAAACAATGCATGAACAAAGTTAGAAGTTCAACACAAAATATAGAGAACATAAAAAGAGAACCAAAGGAAAATTCTGGAGCTGAAGAACACAATGATTAAACTGAAAAACTCCATATCCAGCTTCCACAGCAGACTCAATCAAGCAGAAGAAAGAATCAGTGAGCCCAAAGACAGGTCATTTGAAATTACCCAGTCAGTGAGGGGAAAAAAAGAAAAAGAGTGAAGAAATTCTGAGAGACTTATGAGAAAACATCAAGTGAACCAATTTTTGCATTGTGGAAATATAAGAAGTAGCACAGAAAGAGAGAGGGGAGAAAGCTTATTTAAATAAATAATGACCAAAATTTTCACAAATTTGAAAAGAGAAATGAACATCCACTTCCATGAAGCCCAAGGACCCCAAACAAATTAAATATAAAGAGATCTTCACTGTCATACATTATAATCAAATTCTGAAAAGTAAAGACAATAAGAGAATTTTGAAAGCAGAAAGAGAAAAGTGACTCACCACATACAAGAGAACATCCATTAAACTATCAGTGGATTTTTCATCAGGAACTTTGCTGGCTAGGAGAATGTGGAATGATATATTCAGAGTGCTAAAAGGAGAAAAGGAAAACACTGCCAACCAAGAATACTATATACCTGGCAAAGCTGTTTTTCTAATATGAAGAATAGATAAAGATTTTCCCAGACAAACAAAAGCTGTGGGAATTCATCACCACTATACCCGCCTTATAGGAAATGCTACTGGGAGTACTTTCCATTAAAATAAAAGGATACTAACTAACATCATGAAAACATATTAAGCCAGGCACTGTGGTTCACACCTGTATTCCCAGCACTTTAGGAGGCCAAGGCAGGAGGATCACTTGAGCCCAGGAATTTGAGACCAGCCTGGGCAATATAGCAAAACCCCATCTTTACAAAAAGTAGAAAAAATTAGCTGGGCACAGAGGTGCTCACCTGTATTCTCAGCTACTCGAGAGGCTGAGGTGGAAGGATCACATCAGCCAGGAGGTGAAGGCTGCAGTAAGCTCTGATTGCACCACTACATTCCAGTTTGTGGGGGAGGGAGGGAGGGAGGGAGAGAGAGAGGGAGGAAAAAAGAAAGAATGAAAGAATGAAAGAAAGAAAGAAAGAGGAAAGAACAAAAGAAAAGAAAGAAAGGAAGAAAGGAAGGAAGGAAGGAAGGAAGGAAGGAAGGAAGGAAGGAAGGAAGGAAGGAAGGAAGGAAGGAAGGAAGGAAGGAAGGAAGGGAAAGAAAGAAAGAAAGAAAGAAAGAAAGAAAGAAAGAAAGAAAGAAAGAAAGAAAGAAAGAAAGAAAGAAAGAAAGAAAGAAAATGTAAAGCTTACTGTAAAAGCAAGTATGTAGTCAAATTCAGCATACTTTAATACTATAATGGGGTACATAAATTACTTTTAACTCTAAAATAATCGTTAAAAAACAAAAGACAAAAGTATTAAAAATAACTATAGCTACAAATAACTTGTTAATGGATACATAATATATAAAAATTGTACATTGTGACATTGAGAACCTAAAATGTGGAGGAAGGAGAAGTTAAAAGTGTAGACTTTTTGTATTTCGTCAATGTTAAGTTGCAGCAGATTAAAATAAACTGTTATAACTATAAATTGTTCATGGCAAACACAAGGAAGAAAACCTGTGGTAGGTGCAATAAAGATTGAGAAAAAGAAACCAAACCATATAACTAAAAAATATCAAAAAATCATAAAGGATAATAGTAAGAGAGGAAAAACACAACAGAACTACAAAACATAAAACAATGAGCAAAATATCGGTAGTAAGTTCTTAACCTATCAATAATTACCTTAAATGTAAATGAATTAGGCTGGGCATGGTGGCTCATGCCTGTAATCCCAGCACTTTGGGGGGCTGAGATGGGTGGATTACTTGAGGTCAGGAGTTCGAGACCAGCCTGGCCAACGTGGCGAAACCCCGTCTCTACAAAAAATACAAAAATTAGGTGGGTGTGGTGGCGCACACCTGTAATTCCAGCTATCTGGGAGGCTGGGGCATGAGAATCACTTGAACCTGGGAGGCGGAGGTGGCAGTGAGCCAAGATTGCACCACTGCATGCCAGTTTGGGTGATGGAGTGAGACTCTGCCTCAAAAGAAAAAAAAAAATTAAATGAATTAAGTTCTCCAATCAAAAGATATAGAGTGGTTGAATGGAAAACAAACAAACCAGCAAAAAAACAACAGATCTGCTCTCTTCCTCCTCCTCCAGCCATGAGAAGACATGCCTCCTTCTGCTTTGCTTTCTGCCATGATTAGTCTGAGGAAGATGGCAGATAGGAGAAAGGGCTAACATACAGCTCCCATTTGGATGGACAGAACAGCATGTGGAGACTCACACCATGAACTTTTGCTACAAGAACCACCACAGGAATGTACTAGGAAAACTGAAAAAATTCACAGAACCTTTGAAAGAAGTAGCATGCTGCTGCAAATTCCATGAGACAGGCAAAAAACTGAGTTTCCAAAGAGTGAGAGGGGGGAAATCAGCTTCCAAACATGTATTCCCATTGGGGAATCTGAAAATCCACATCACAGGAGAATAATTTAACCTTACCTAGAGCTGAAACTGATTTAGGGAGCCACATGAAATATGAAAGTAGAGGCAGCAGCAGGAAGAGCATTGAAGGCACTTACAGCCTCCAGCTGGAAGCCATCCCTAACTAGTATCACACACGGGCGCTTGGGAAGGCAAACAGCAGAATTAAGGTGGGGTCACAGGATGAAAGAAGCTTCCAGTTGAAATTCATAGTAATTTCAACCGGGCACAAATTTTCTTGAGCAGAATCCAAGGGGCAAATGAGAACTGCTGCAGATATGAGTACAGGAACTGCCACTGAAAGTGTGGGCAGTACAAAATCAATGTACACAAATCAGTAGCACTGCTGTACACCAATAACAACCAAGCTTAGAATCAAATCAAGAACTCAATCCTTTTTACAACAGCTGCAAAAAAATAAAATAAAATACTTACGAATATACCTAACCAAGGAGGTGAAAGATCTCTACAAGGAAAACTACAAAATACTGCTGAAAGAAATGATCAATGACACAAACAAATGGAAACACACCCCTTGCTCATGGATGGATAGAAACAATATTGTGAAAATAACCATACTGCCAAAAGCAATCTACAGATTCAATGCAATTCCAAACAAAATACCATCATCATTCTTCACAAAACTATAAAAAACATTCCTAGGCCAGGCACAGTGGCTCACACCTGTAATCCCAGCACTTTGGGAGGCCAAGGTGGGTGGATCACCTGAGGTCAGGAGTTCAAGACCAGCCTGGCCAACATGGTGAAACCCCATCTCTACTAAAAATACGAAACTTACCCAGACATGGTGGAACACGCCTGTAATCCCAGCTATTCAGGAGGCTGAGGCAAGAGAATGACTTGAACCCAGGAGGCAGAGTGAGCTGAGAGGGCACCATTGCGCTCCAGCCTGGGTGACAGAGCGAGACTCCATCTCAAATAAAATAAAATAAAAAATAAAAAAATTCTAAAATTCGTATCAAACCAAAAATGAGCCCACATAGCCAATGCAAGACTAAGCAAAAAGAACAAATCTAAAGGCATCACATCACCCAACTTCAAACTATACTACAAAGCTATAATTACCAAAACAGCATGGTACTTTTATAAAAGTAGGTACGTAGACCAATGGCACAGAATGGAGAAACAGAAATAAAGCCAAACACTTACAGCCAACTGATCTTCAACAAAGTAAACAAAAGCATAAAGTGGGGAAAGGACACCCTATTCATCTAATGGTGCTGGGAGAATTGGCAAGCTTCATTGGTGAATTCTACCAAACACTTAAAGAAGAGTTAATGCCTACAAAACACTGCTGAATGAAATCACAGATGACAGAAATGGAAAAATATTCCATGCTCATAGATTGAAAGAATCAATATTATTAAAATGGGCATACTGCCAAAAGCAATCTACAGCTTCAGTGCTCTTCCTATCAAACTACCAATGTCATTTTTCATAGAAATAGAAAAAAACTATTTTAAATTTAATATGGAACCAAAAAAGAGATGTATAGCAAAAGCAATCCTAAGCAAAAAGAACAAAGCCAGAGGCATCTTATTACCTGACTTCAAACTATAATATAAGACTAGGGTAATCAAAGCAGCATTGTACTGACACAAAAACAGACACATACACACAAAAACAGACACACACTTACCACCATCTGATCTTAGACAAAGTTGACAAAAATAAGCTATGGGCAAAGGGCTCCCTATTTAATAAATAGTGCTGGGATAACTGGTTAGCCATATGCAGAAGAATGAAACTGGACTTCTACCTTTTATCATATGAAAAAATTAACACAAGATACATTAAAGATTTAAATATATAACCCCAAACTATAAGAGTTCTAAAAGAAAATCTAAGAAATATTATTCTAGACATCAGCCTTGGGAAGAATTTAAGACTAAGTCCTCAAAAGCAATTGCTACAAAAACTAAAATTGACAAATGGGACCTAATTAAACTAAAGAGCTTCTGTATGGCAAAAGAAACTATTAACAGAGTAAACAGACAACCTTCAGAATGGGAGAAAATGTTTACAAACTATGCATCCAACAAAGATCTGTTATCCAGAATCTATAAGAAACTTAAACAATTGAACAAGCAAAAAACAAACAAAAAAAGAGCAAAACATATGAACCCCACTAAAAAGTCAGCAAAATGTATGAACAGACACTTCTAAAAAAAGGAATACAAGTGGCAAAAAACATACGAAGAAATGTTCAACATCACTAATCATCAGAGAAGTGCAAATTAAAACCAGAATAAGATATACCATCGCATACCAGTCAGAATGGCTATTATTAAAAAGTCAAAAAATAACAGACGCTGGCAAGGCTATGGAGAAAAGGGAACACTTACTTACTGTTGGTAGCAATGTAAATTAGCTCAGCCACTCTAGAAAGCAGTTTAATGATTTCTCAAAGAACTCAAAACAGAACTACCATTTCACCCAGCAATCCCATTACTGGGTATATAATGAAAGGAGAATAAACATTTTACCAAAAAGACACATGCACTCATATGTTCATCACAGCATTATTCATAATAGCAAAGATATGGAATCACCCTAGGAGACCATCAATGGTGGACTGGATAAAGAATGTATATGTATTATTCCATACACACCATGGATTACTATGCAGCCATAAAAAAGAATGAAATCCCGTCCTTTGCAGCAACATAGATATAGCTGGAGGCCATTATCCTAAGCAAATTAATGAATTAATGCAGCAACAGAAAACCAAATACCATATATTCCCTCTTATAAGTGGGAGCTAAGCGTTGGGTACACATGGACATAAAGATGGCAACAATAGAATTGTTGACACTGGTGACTACCAGAGGAGGAAGAGAGGGAAGTGGGACAAGGGCTGAAAAACTACCTCTTGGGTACTGTGCCCACCAGCTGGCCAATGGGATCATTCATACCCCAAATGTCAGCGTCACACAATATATCCATGTCACAAACCTGCACGTGTACCTCCTGAATCAAAAATAAAAGTTGAAAATATATTTTAAAAAGGAAAAGTTAATGCTAATCCTTCTCAAACTCTGCCAAAAAATTTAAGAGGAGGGAATACTTCCAAATTCATTTTATGAAACTAACATTATCCTGACACCAAAGCCAGACAAGGATACTACAAGAAAAAAAAATACACACCAATGTTCCTGATGAAAATAGATGTAAAAAATCCAAAAAAAAAAAAAAAAAAAAAAAAAGACTAGCAAACTGATTTCAACACCACATTAAAAAGTTCACGTACTGATTAAATGGCATTTATCCTTGGGATGCAGGGATGAGTCAACATACTGTCTTTGTGCTTCTATAACAGAATACCTGAGACCAGGTAATTTATAAAGAATGTGAATTTATTTTTCACAGTTCTGGAGGCTGACAAGTCCAAGATTAAAGTGCCAGCATCTGGTTTTTGATAAGGGCCTTCTTACTGTATACTCCAGGGGAAGGAAAGCTGAGTCCTCATGTGGAGGAAGGCAAAAGGACAAAAGGGATGAATTCCCTCTGTCAAGTCCTCTTACAACCCCATTTTCCTAACCTAAACACCTCTCCAAAGGCCCCACCTCCCAGCACTGGTGCACTGGGGATTAAGTTTCCAATAGTCACATTTTCAGGAACACACTCAGATCACAGTACATACACACATGAATAAGTGCGATACACCATATTAACAGAATGAAGGACAAAATCATATGATCATCACAACAGATGCAGAAAAAGCATTAATAAATTCAATATATTTTCATAATAAAACTTTTAACAGGCCAGGTATGGTGTCTCATGCCTGTAGTCTCAGCATTTTGAGAGGACAACGCGGGAGGACTGTTTGAACCCAAGAGTTTGAGACCAGCCTGAGCAATATAGACAGACCTTGCCTCTAACTAAAAAAAAAAAAAAAAATTAAGAAAACAATGCCATTTACAATAAAAAAAAAATAAAATAAAATACTTAGGCATAAAATTAACCAAGGAGGTGAAAGTGTATACACTCGAAACTATAAAAGGTTTATTAAAGAAATTGAAGACACAAATAAATGGGAAGATATCTTGCATTCATGAATTGGAAGAATTTAATATTGTTAAAGTGTCTATATGACCAAAAGCAATCTTCAGATTAAACGCAACCCCTATTAAAATTCGAATGGCATTTTTCACAGAAGTTAAAAAAAAAAATCTTAAAATTTATATTGAACTACAAAAGACTCCGAATAGACAAAGCGATCTTGACCAAGAACAAAGCTGGGGGCATCTCACTACCTGATTTCAAAATATATTACAAAGCTATGGTAACCTAATATCGTGCTACTGGCATATAAACAGACATACATACCAATGGAACAGAAAAGAGAGCCCAGAAACAAAGCCACACACTGACATTCAATTGGTCTTTGATAAAGGTATCAAGAACACACAACGGGGAAAAGACAATCTCTTCAATAAATAGTTCTGGGTGTCAGGCCTGATGGCTCACACTGCTTGTCCCAGCACTTTGGAAAGTTGAGGCAGGAGGATTGTTCAAGCCCAGGAGTTTGGGGCTGCAGTGAGCCATAAGCATGCCCCTGCACTCCAGCCTGAGTGAAAGAACAACACTCTGTCTATAAAAAATAACAATTAATTTTTTAAATTATGCTAGGAAAACTAGATATCTACACATAGAATAATATAATTGAAGCCTTATTTTACACTAAATTAAAAAATCAACTTGACATGGATTAAAAACTTAAACAGAAAACCTGAAACAGAAAATCTGTTAAAAGAAATACATTTGAAAAAAGCTTCTTGACATTGATATCAGCAATAATCTTTTGGATATGACTCTAAAAGCACAGGCAACAACAGCAAAAATAACAAATGGTATTGCATCAAACTAAAAACCTTCTTCATAGCAAAGGAAACAATGGTGGAGTAAAGAGACCACTTATAGAATGGGAAAAATATTTGCAAATCACATATCTGACATGGGGTTAATATCTGAAATACATAAAGAACTCAATTCAATAGCAAGAAAACAAATAACCAGATTTTAAACAGGCAAAGTTTTTGAATAGATGTATCTCAAAAGAAGACATAAGAATGGTCAAGAGATATATGAAAATATGTTCATTATCACTAATCATCACTGAAATGCAAATCAAAACCAGGATGAAATATCATCTCATACCTATTAGAATGGCTATCATCAAAAAAACAAAAGATAATAAATATTGGAGAAGATATGGAGAAAAGGGATACCTTCCACAACGTTGCTGAGAATGTAAATTGATACAATCATTAAGGAAAACAGTTTGGAGAATCCTAAAAAATTAAAAGTAGAACTACCATATGATCTACAAATCCTACTTCTGGCTGTACATACAAAGGAAATGATATCAATATCTCAAAGAGATAGATATCTGCCTTTTTTTTTTTTTTTTTTTTTTTTTTGAGATGGAGTCTCGCTCTTTCACCCAGGCTGGCGTGCAGTGGTGCAGTCTCGGCTTACTGCAAGCTCCACCTCCTGGGTTCACGCTATTTTCCTGCCTCAGCCTCTCAAGTAGCTGGGACTGCAGGTGCCCGTCACCACGCCTGGCTAATCTTTTTGTATTTTTAGTTGAGACGGGGTTTCACCATGTTAGCCAGGATGGAGATATCTGCACTTTCATGTTCATAGTAGCCTTATTCACAATAGCTGAGATATAGAATCAACCACTGACCAATAAGCGGGAAAAGAAAATGCAGTATATATTCACAGTGGCATATTATTCAGCTGTAAAATAAGAAGGAAACCGTGTCATTTGTGACAACCTGGTGAAGTGGAGGACATTAGGCTAAGTGAAGTAAGCCATGCACCAAAAGATAAATACTGCACGATCTCACTTACATGTGGAATCTTAAAAAGTTGACCTCACAGGAGCAAAGAATGATGATTTCCAGAGGCTGAAAGGGTTGGGGATATGGGAGATGTTGGTCAAAAGGTATAAAGTTTCAGTGATGCAGCATAAATAAGTTCTGGAGATCAGCATAGTGATTATAGTTAGTTGTATTGTATACTTGAAATTTGCTAGGAGAGTAGATAGATCTTACGTGCTCTCACCACAAAAAAAGATAACTCTGTGAGGTAATGGATATGTTGATAGCTTGACTATGGTAATCATTTCACGATGTGTACATATATCAAAACATCATGTTGTACACTGTAAATATACACAATTTTTGTATATTAATTATAATACAGTAAAACTGGAAAAAATAAAACTTTTTAAATAATAAGAAAAAAAATGAAAGAGTCTGCCTATCATGAAATTGTGCCTATAACATCACTCAAAATTTTGGAGAGATATAAAATCAGACCCACAGTTTCTGGTGACACATTTCAATATTATGAAATGTTAACCCCATTTTGAAGTCAATGTATTTTATTAACTTACTCCCAAATCAATTAACTGCATTAGTCAAGACTCTCTTAATGATAAATCATAAAACTAATTTCAGTCAGCTTAAGCAAACTAGCAGCTTAGTTTGATTGCCATGGCTTGGGAAAACATTCAGAGCAGCAGGAGCTCGGCTCATGGACTAGTGATCTGGACTCACCACTGCCTGGATTTGTCCCTTTCCATTTGTCTCCAGTCTCTGTTTGCCTCTAATGTCTGTGTCCACCTCCAGTTAGAAAGAATGAAGTTAAGACAAGTCAGAGTTAAAGTAATCAGAAGCAAGAAAAAGAACAAGAGTGATGAAACTGGCCCAGTTGTTCCATAGAACTGATGTTTGGCCAGGCACGATGGCTCATGCCTGTAATCCCAGACTTTGGGAGGATGGATCTCCTGAGGTCAAGAGTTTGAGAGCAGCCTGGCCAATATAGTGAAACCCCATCTCTACTAAAAATAAAAAAAATTAGCTGGGCTTGGTGGCAGGTGCTGTAATCCCAGCTACTTAGGAGACTGAGACAGGAGAATCTCTTGAACCTGGGAGGCAGAGGTTGCAGTGAGCCAAGATCACACATTGCACTCCAGCCTGGGCAACAGGAACAGAACTCCGTCTCGAAACAAACAAACAAAAAAGAACTGATGTTTATGGTTTCTTTGAATAAACATAGAAATAGACCCTCCCAGTCTTGAAACTTGAGAAGGTTATGTTTTTCTTATCTGAGTTCCTATCTCAGGAATGTAGAGGACTACGTGCTCACAAAGAGGCCTTCCGATAAGTCCTGCCCTTGCAAACGAAGCAGGGCGTTCCCAATAAGTCCTGCTCTTGCAAACGGAGCAGGGCGTTGGGGGCTTGTTTATGTGTAAACATCTTGAAAATCCAGAAAGTCAGGGATAGGTCAGAAAAACAACAATGTGTCTTGTGACTTGGCAACATTCCACAAACGACTGTATAAAATAAAGCAGAGCGTGCCATTCCAGGCAGCCGCCATGTTTGTCTTGTCTTGTGTTGTCTTGTGTGTTCATTCCTTTGTTTAGGAAACACGCAGACCCCAACACAGGAAACCAACAATCAAGCCTCCCAGATAGTATCAAGGAACTGAAACTTACCAGATCACCACATCTGGACAATGAGACATCAGACCTCTTGCCTACCATGATTGCCTAACTGATCACCTGCTTCCTGTTGTCTGACTTCCCTTCCTTACCCCTCCCTAATTCCTGTTTTCCTGCATGGTTACATTTCTTCCCTGCTATATAAACCCCTAATTTTAGCTGGTCAGGGAGACAGATTTAAGAGTGATCTCTCATCTCCTCAGCTGCTGTAGCCAAATAAAGCCTTCTTCCCTGGTAACACTTGTTGTCTAAGTTGCTTTCTGTCTGGTAGACCAAACCCTTGGCATTTCAGTAACAGTGAAAAAGTGTCTATACGGCAAGAGAGTCCCAAGTTTCAAGCTCTTAGATTTCCAGAATCATGGTGGTTCCTGAACAACAGTGATTCTTTTTCTGGTTCTGTGGGCTACTGCTAGATCCTTCAAATGAAGTCCCCTTTTGGTTTAAGCTGTTTTGAGTTGAGTTTCTGTCACTTGTAACCCAAAAAGTCCGTAAACCTTTTTTTAATCAGACGAATTCACACTACTAGAATCTACCTCTTTGAATAGTGCTGGTGTGTCCAAAATTTATTGCTTCTGGTGGGTTCTTGGTGTCGCTGACTTCAAGAATGAAGCCACGGACCTTCGTGGTGAGTGTTACAGCTCTTAAAGATGGTGTGTCTGGAGTTTGTTCCTTCGGATGTTCAGATGTGTCCAGAGTTTCTTCCTTCCGGTGGGTTCGTGGTCTTGCTGACTTCAAGAGTGAAGCCGCAGACCTTCACAGTGAGTGTTACAGCTCTTAAAGGTGGCATATCCAGAGTTGTTTGTTCCTCCTGGTAGGTTTGTGGTCTCACTGACTTCAAGGAATGAAGCTGCAGACCCTCGCGGTGAGTGTTACAGCTCATAAAGGTAGTGCGGACCCAAAGAGTGAGCAGCAGCAATATTTATTGTGAAGAGCGAAAGAACAAAACTTCCACAATGTAGAAGGGGACCCAAGTGCTGCTGGCTGGGGTGGCCAGCTTTTATTCCCTTGTTTGGCCCTGCCCACATCCTGCTGATTGGTCCATTTTAGAGAGCACTGATTGGTCCGTTTTACAGAGCACTGATTGGTCTGTTTTACAGAGTACTAATTCGTGTGTTTACAATCCTTTAGCTAGACACAGAGTGCTGATTGGTGCATTTTTACAGAGTGCTGATTGGTGCATTTACAATCCTTTAGCTAGACAGAAAAGTTCTCCAAGTCCCCACTCAACTCAGGAAGTCCAGCTGGCTTCACCTCTCAATCCCCCCTCTAAACAGGACACCTCAACTGCTGTTGGGTATTGGCCAATGACCGCTCTAGCTACTTCCTGCTGGATAGGGGCAAAGAAGGGGCCCTGCAGTTGTAGTGTCCTCCAGAGGGAACTCTTTAGGCCAGTCAAAGAGCCAGTGGGTTGGTCCAGGGGTCCTCAGTAGAAGTTGTCATTTGAGCTCATTTGGGGTTCCATTTGTAAGACGATCTGTAGCTTGATGTCCTTGATCCTAGAGGAAACGAATTTGACAAGGAAGTTAAAAATACAGGGTCCGAAGGCAAGTAATAGCAAGATGGCTGCCATGGGACCTAGAAAGGGGTGAAGTCATGTCACCCAACTCCAGAGGTTGGTATAAGAGTTTGAAAGTCTTTGTCTAATTTCAGAAGCCTTTTCCTGTAAACTCCAGGTGGCATCTCATACTATCCCTGACTGGTTAGTGTAAAAGCAACACTCTTACCCTAAGAAGGTGCAAAGTCCTCCTTTCTCAGCAGTGAGGAGGTCTAGGCCTCAGTGGTTTTGGAGAGTCACTGCTGCCAAAGAGTCTATGTGGGATTGTAGAGTAAGGATAGGTTTTGTTATTTCTTGCAAACAGTCTGAGAAATCCCTTGAGAGTGTGTGATAGTAGGATAATGAAGTAGATAAACTGGCTATTCCGGTTCCTGTAGCAGTAGCCATTCCTAACCCTATAAGTGAGGGTATTAGTTGCACAGCTCTGCGCTGACGGACTTGAGCTTTGAGGGGCATGGATAGGGTCTGATTTCTACAAGATTAGAAGTTAGGATAATACATGTTACACTGTTAACTTTTAGCAAATTTTACTTTTGTTGAAAACCTTGTAAGTCTGGGATTTCAATTATTCTTTGCTATTAATAAGACCTCGTTCAGTCCATATTAACTCAGAATTGGTATAGATGGCTCCTTCCTGATTCTGTAAGTACTTTAAGGTTTAGCTGAGTGCAAACAGCTGGCACTTTTCAGCAGACCAATTATTAGGCAGTTTTCCTAACTCTACTTCTATAAGAGTTTCCTTATCACTTACTGAATACCCATTGTGTCTTTTGTCCTGAAGGCCAAGGAGGAACCATCTATCATCCTGTCCTGAAGGGAGTTCCTCCTAGGGCTGGTCGGACCTTTGTACGGCAATTAATTAAGATTTAGATTCCCCTGTTAGGAAACCTTCTAGGTTAAGGATTTTCGATAGGAAGGCTATGGGTTGTCAGTGGCCTCAGTGCTTTTGGGCTACGCCCTTGTTTACACTGACAACAAGGTGGTATTGGAGTGTTACAGGGTCACAGAGAAGACTTTCAATTATCAATCATAGGTTTTTAATTTACCCTGACTTTTAAAGGAATAGGGTACATTGTTTTTTCTTTACTACTTCCATCTCTCTTTCTTTCTCTTTGACTTCTTTGTCTCTCTCTTTCTCCATTTCTGACTTCCTCTTTGTCTGTCTCTTCCTCTCTTTCTTTGACTTTCTGTCCCTGTCTTTCCTCTCTCTCTGACTCCCTCTTTATCTCTGTCACATCCTCTCTCTCTGACTCCTTCTTTGACTCTGTCTCTTCCTCTCTGTGTCTCTCTTTGACTCCTTCTTTGTCTCAGTCTCTTCCTTTCTCTGTCTCCATCCCTTTGACTTCCTTCCTTGTCTCTGTCTCTTCCTCTCTCTGTCTGTCTCTTTGACTCCTTCTTTATCTCTGTCTCCTCCTTTCTCTGTCTCCTTCTCTTTGACTCCTTCTTTGTCTCTGTCTCTTCCTCTCTGTCTCCTTCTTTTCGACTTCCTGTCTTTCTCTCTCTCTCTCTCTGTCTTTTCCTCTCTCTCTGTCTCTCTTTCTGTCTCTTTCTCTCTTTCCTTTCTGCTGCTCTTTCCTTGCCTCTGCCAGCAGCTTATGCTGCCGTTCTCCCCTCTCCTTCCCCTTTTTGATGGCTTCGGCAGTGTAAGACTGCCACCTCCTTGGGTTTTTGTACTGTGTGGAATAACTCCCTGATTTCCTTGTGGTATTTAATGGGGGTTTCCCCAGAGGTTAGGAACTCCCTTTCTTTCCATATTGCAGCATGGGCATGTAGGATTAGATAAGTATACTTGCTATCTGTATACACATTTATTTTTCTTCCCTTTCCCAATTCTAAGGCTTGGGGAAGTGCCACTAGTTCTGCTAACTGGGCACTGGTCCCTGGGGGAAGAGGCTTACTTTCCTGTACTGTTACATCACTAACTGTGGCAAAACCTGCCCTTCATATCCCACTCTCCACAAATGAACTTCCATCAGTAAATATGTTAAGGTCAGGATTAGCTAAGGGACTTCTAAGAGATCCTCTTGGGTGGCATAAGTCTGGACTATAATTTGTTGGCAGTCATGCTTGATTGGTTCCCCATCCTCTGCGAGAAAAGTGGCAGGGTTGAGGGCCACGTGCACGCGTATTTGAAGCATTGGTCCCTCAAGGAGTAGTGCCTGGTATCTAAGCAGGCAGTTGTCTGATAGTCATAAATTTCCTTTGGCGCCTAGTATGCCATTTACATCATGAGTAGTCCAGACAGTGAGATCCTTTCCTTGTATTATTTTGATAGCCTCACACTAAGACGGCCACTGCCGCAACTACCCGTAAACAGTGAGGCCAGCCTTTTGCTACTGCATCAATTTCCTTACTTAGGTATGCCACTAGTTGTGGGGTTGTCCCACGAGTCTGAGTAAGGTCCCCAAGTGCTATTCCCATTCTCTCTGTGACATATAAAGAGAAGTTTTGTCCTGTGGGAAGGCTTAATGCTGGAGCTTGTACTAGGGCCTGCTTTAAGGTTTTGAAGGCTGTTTCTCCCTCTAGTTCCCATTCTACTGGATGAGTATTTGCCCTCTGGGTCTCCTTGATTAGAGTATAGAGGTGGCCTGGCTATCTCGCTGTATCTGGGGATCTATAGTCAGCAAAAGCCGGTGATTCCAAGGAACCCCCGTAATTATTTTAATGTCTTAGGGTGAGGATAAGCCAGTATAGGCTGTATTCGTTCCTTGCTGAGGCCCCTGGTCCCTCTGGCTAAGATTAGGCCTAGATATTTGACTTGCTGTAGGCAAAGCTTTTTCTTCAACCTAGACACTTTGTACCCTTGATTAGCTAGAAAGTTCAAGAGATCTAGAGTAGCCTGCTGGCATGAGGCTTCCAAACTGGTAGCCAAAAGTAAATCATCCACATACTGAAGGACCAGAGTGCCTGGACTTGAGAAGTGGCCTAGATCTTGGGCCAGTACCTGACCAAACAGATGAAGGTTATCCCTAAACCCCTGGGGTAAGACCATCCACGTAAGTTGGGACGTGTGGTCTGTGGGATCCTCAAAGGCAAAGAGAAACTGGGAGTCAGAGTGAAGCGGAATACAGAAGAAGGCATCTTTGAGGTCCAGAACAGTGAACCATTCTGCTTCCTCTGGTATTTGAGAGAGCAGGGTATAGGGGTTGGGTACACCTGGATATAGAGGAATTACTGCCTCCTTGATGAGTCTAAGATCTTGCACTAGTCTCCACTGACCATTCGGTTTTTGTGCTCCTAGAATTGGGGTGTTGCAGGGACTGCTGCATTTCCTTACTAAGCCTTGAACTTTTAAATGTTTAACAGTATCCTGTAATCCTTTATGAGCTTTAGGCCTTAAGGGATATTGTCTTTGATAAGGAAAAGTGGTGGTGTCTTTTAGCCTGATTTGGACTGGGCGGGCATTTTTTGCCCTTCCACATTGTCCTTACAATGCCCAGACATCAGGGTTGATTCCCTCCTCAAGTAGGGGACAACAAATGGATAACTTATTCCCCATATTCATGTAGATAATAGCTCCAGCTTTGGCTAATATATCCCTCTCTAATAAGAGTGTGGGACTTTCAGGCATAGCATGAAAGGCATGTGAAAAGACAAAGTCTCCCAATTACAACTGAAGAGGTGGGAGAAATACCTAGTTACAGGCAGTCCCAGGATTCCTCGGATGGTAATGGACCTTAAGGACAGTCGTCCAGGACAGGAGATTAGCACTGAGAAGGCCGCACCAGTGTCCAGGAGGAAGTCAATTTCCTGGCCCTCAATGGTTAAACGTACCTGGGGCTCAGTAAGGGTGATGACATGAGCTGGCGCTTGCCCTGGGCACCCTCAGTCATGTTGTTGGATCATCTGGTTGGGGACTTCCAGTCCAGAGAACCTTTGCCCTTCAGGGCAGTGTGCCTTCCAGTGATTGCCTCAGCATAGTGGACATGGGTGAGGGGGCAGCTTGTTTCTCATTGGACAATCTTTTTTAAAGTGTCCTTGTAAACCACACTGATAACAAGCCCTGCCGGGTGATTGGCCTGCTCCATTTTTTGTCCTCTCTAAACCACCAAGGTTTGTTTGTCTGAGGGCCATGACTAAGGCTGCGGCCTTTCTCTGATCTCATTTTTCCTTTTTGGACTGTTCCTCTTGGTCCCTATTATAGAACACCAAGGTTGCCAGGTTTAATAATGCCTCTAGATTTTGTTCAGGGCCCAGGGCTCGCTTTTGGAGCTTTCTCCTGATATCTGCAGCTGATTGGGTAATAAACTTATCTTTTAGGATCAATTGACTCTCAAGGGAGTCGGGTGACAGGGGAGTATATTTCCTTAAGGCCTCCCATAGCCACTCAAGGAAGGCAGAAGGATTTTCTTCCTTTCCCTGAGTTATGGTGGACATCATTGAATAACTCATGGGCTTTTTCCTAATTCTCCTTAGTCCTTCTAGAACACAGGTCAACAGATGTTTGTGACTCCAGTCCCCACAATCTGAGTTGAGGTCCCAGTGGGGATCCACACTGTGGATGGCTTGCTCACTGGTAAGGAATATGTCCCTTTCTTCGGCTGTCATTCTATCATTTACTTGACTAAGATACCAGGTATATCCAAACTCTCAGGCTGCAGCTAAAGCCACATTCTCTTCATTAAAGGCCAGGATTTGATCTAACAACAGCATGACATCTCTCCAAGTGAGATTGAAGGTTTGCCCTAGACCCTGTAGGACATCTATGTACCTATCAGGATCATCTGAAAACTTTCCCAGGTCTACCTTGATCCGCCTTAAATCAGAGAGGGAGAAGGGGACATGTACCCGGGTTGGGCCAAATTCCCCTTCCCCTACAACCTGAAGGGGACATAACCGATAGCCCAAGGGTTTTTGTGGTCCTTTGGATATTTCTTTGCTTGTTTCCTTCTGGGCATGTGAGATTAGAGGAGGCTTATCATTAATAGGAAGGGGAGCTATAGGGAGGCTAGGATATGGAGGTAAGCTGAAAGGTCCTCCTGTGGGATGTAAATTGCAAGCTTTGCATAGTTGTGGGTTCTCCTTCAATGAAAAGAAAGCTTGGACATAAGGTATTTCACTCCATTTGCCTTCCCTCTTACAGAAAAGGTCAAGCTGCAGGATAATATTGTAATTCATACTTCCCTCAGGTGGCCATTTTTCAGCATCAGAGAGAGAATATTGGGGCCGTAGTGCAGAAAAAAAGTGAGCTGCCTCTTTTTCAGGGTTTGCAGGTCAAATCGATCTCAATGGCTTAGGATGCGTTTTAGGAGGCAGCCTGTTGATGCCTGAGTGTTTCTCATCTGAAAGACAAAACCACTCGTGGTTTTGGTTTGTTTGTTTCCCCCCTGCCCAAGAACCTGCAACAGTCCCTGGAGCCTGCTGATCAGAATAGTTGTGCTCACCGACGCAGCAGCAGAAACACCTCTTGCCCAAGAACCCGCAAAGGTCCCTGGACCCTGCTGATCGAAATAGTTGCACTCACCGACGCAGCAGTAGAAACACTAGTTTTCCTCCGAGACCACAGGGAGGACCGAGGAAGGTCAGATTTAGTGGCCCTTACCAACACATTCTTGAAAACCTGTTAGAGTCCTAAGCATTTTCTCCTGTTAGTATTGAGACCTTACTCCTGTCCTATAAAGATGTTATGCCCCAAAAATGAAGTGGAGGGCCATACTGTGAGGGAGGAAAAGAATCTCCAGGGTTGGGAATGACGCCATTCATCCTCACTTACATGAATAGGAAGGCTATAATTTCTGAGGCTCCCCATATCCTAGCTTCAGGAATAGCCTTTGTTAGGCCTGCTTGTCTGAGGAAGGATTCTAAAACTGTAGTTGGTCTCCCCACCTGACAGGGCTTTGGGCAAAAATTATGTCTTTCTGATTGGTGATCCCGGGTGCCTAAAGAAGGTATCAGAGTCCTGAAGTTTATACTAGAAATCATTCTTACAGGAAAAACTAGAAAAGCATCAGAGACAGGGAGTGGTTTTTAGAAGTGGGAATAACCTCGGAGAAGAGAGGTGACAGGAAGTTTGTCTGACAGGCATTAGGACCCAGGAGGCAAGGGTCAGGATACATAGGATAAATGGGCGAGTCTTGCTTAGGCGACATGACATTAAGAGTTCCACTCACGGCTGCAGAGTTAATGAACTTGTTGTTGGTACCCTGGAGCTGAATGGCTTTCCTCTGTGTTGACCCTCAGCTCAGCCCAGAAGTACAGGAAAAGTGGAAGCTGGTTCCAGGCAAACCAAAGCTCCCAACTCCAAAGAGTCGGGGGTTGTTAGAGACTTCTTTCTCAGAAAGCCTAACACCCGTGTCTTTAGTCCGGTGGCCGCGCTAGTCACTTTTAACTGGCCGACAGGTGGCCAGTACTTAGCCCCCGAATTCTAAGGAAAAATAGAACAGAATAGCAAGTGAAAGGATTCCGATGGTACTCACCACTTGGCGATAGGCGATAGTCCCTTCGTGGTTGCCAAAATGTGTCCAGAATTTATTCCTTCCAGTGGGTTCTTGGTGTCACTGACTTCAAGAATGAAGTCGCGGTCCTTTGCGGTGAGTGTTAACAGCTCCTAAAGATGGTGTATCTGGAGTTTGTTCCTTCAGATATTCAGATGTGTCTGGAGTTTCTTCCTTCCAGTTGGTTCGTGGTCTCACTGACTTCAGGAGTGAAGCCGCAGACCTTCACAGTGAGTGTCACATCTCTTAAAGATGATGCATCCAGACTTGTTTGTTCCTCCTGGTGGGTTCATGGTTTCACTAACTTCAAGGAATGAAGCCGTAGACCCTCATGGTGAATGTTACAGCTCATAAAGGTAGTGCCGACCCAAAGAGTGAGCAGAAGCAAGATTTTATTTTTTTATTTTTTATTTTTTTTTGAGTCAGAGTCTCGCTCTGTCACCCGGACTGGAGTACAGTGACATGATCTCGGCTCACTGCAAGCTCTGACTCCTGGGTTCATGCCATTCTCCTGCCTCAGCCTCCAGAGTAGCTGGGACTACAGGCACCCACCACCACGCCAGGCTAATTTTTTGTATTTTTAGTAAAGATGGGGTTTCATGGTGTTAGCCAGGGTGGTCTCGATTTCCTGATCTCGTGATCCACCTACCTTGGCCTCCCAAAGTGTTGGGATTACAGGCATGAGCCACTGCACCTGGCCAAGCAGCAGCGAGATTTATTGTGAAGAGTGAAAGAACAAAGCTTCCAGAGTGTGGAAGGGGACCTGAGCGAGTTGCTGCTGCTGGCTGGGGTGGCCAGCTTTTATTCCTTTATTTGGCCCCACCCACATCCTGCTGATTGGTCCATTTTACAGAGTACTGATTGGTCCATTTTACAGAGTGCTGATTGGTGTGTTTACAATCCTTTGGCTAGACACAGAGTGCTGACTGGTGCATTTTTACAGAGTGCTGACTGGTGTGTTTACAATCCTTTAGCTAGACACAGAGCGTTGATTGGTGCATTTTTACAGAGTGCTGATTGGTGCATTTACAATCCTTTAGGTAGACAGAAAAGTTCTCCAAGTCTCCACTCAACCCAGGAAGTCCAGTTGGCTTCATCTCTCAAAACGACTTGTGGAAATGCCTTTAATTTAATATTAAGAGGGAAAATCAGAATAAAAATGGCAACTCTACTATGTAGAAATATGCATACACACACAAACACTGGCAGTAAAAAAATGCTCACAGTGGGTTGGGTACGGTGGCTCACACCTGTAATCCCAGCTCTTTGGGAGGCCAAGGCAGGCATATCACAAGGTCAGGAGATTGAGACCATCATGACTAGCAAGGTGAAATCCTGTCTCTACTAAAAATACAAAAAATTAACCAGGCATGGTGGCAGGCACCTGTAGTCCCAGCTATTTGGGAGGCTGAGGCAGGACAATGGTGTGAACCTGGGAGGCAGAGCTTACAGTGAGCCGAGATCGCACCACTGCACTCTAGCCTGGGTGACAGAGAGAGACTCTGTCTCAAAAAAAAAAAAAAAAAAAAATGCTCACAGTGGCTACCTCTGGGTAATGAGAATAATGCAGATCATAGCTTTTTTTCCTTTATTTTTCACTGCATTGTCTGTATTTTTATGATAAGTGTATAATACTTTATAATCAGAAAACAATTTCATACAAAGAAAGTTTGAGCAATAGCATCAATATTTTAGAAAGTTACAATGGGGGGGAAATCATTGATTGTGACAACCGGATGATCATTGGTGACAGTTTTAGCAGAATAATGATGATGGAAGCTACTTTAAAAATACAAAATATTTCATACATATAAAATGATTCAAAGAAATAGAACAGGCCGGGCGCGGTGGCTCAAGCCTGTAATCCCAGCACTTTGGGAGGCCGAGACGGGCGGATCACGAGGTCAGGAGATCGAGACCATCCTGGCTAACACGGTGAAACCCCGTCTCTACTAAAAAGTACAAAAAACTAGCCGGGCGAGGTGGCGGGCGCCTGTAGTCCCAGCTACTTCGGAGGCTGAGGCAGGAGAATGGCGTAAACCCGGGAGGAGGAGCTTGCGGTGAGCAGAGATCCGGCCACTGCACTCCAGCCTGGGTGACAGAGCCAGACTCCGTCTCAAAAAAAAAAAAAAAGAAAGAAATAGAACAATATTAATATGGTTGAAACCATCTGTGTACTTCTCTTTAATAACATTTCCCTTTTTTCTCTGCAAGAAGTAGAGATTATTCCAAATGTTGTGCTTAAAGCCATATTTTGGAGAGTTAAGTGAGCAGGTGATGAGAAAATGGAGGCTGGGACCCTGGAAGGCCCTTTCACTTTTGTAAAAGGGCCATTTGGTAGTAAAGTGGAAGAGAACAATAGAACAATAGCTTGAGGAGAGTATAGAGTGGAGAGAAGGTTTGTAATTTAGAGTAGAGCAGAAGTGAGCATGTTTCCAGCAGAAGTCAAGGTAAAGATTAAAGATGCAAGAGAGATAGGAAGCTGTGACTAAGAAAATCTACTCTCAAAACGGCGAGAATGGTTGAGATAGGCATTTTGGGGAGAACTGCAGCTACATCCCTGAATGATTCATTCTGGTCATTAAAACAACTCCATTATTCAATTTAATGGGTGTATTTCCCTTGTCCTTCAGGGTAAGATACATGTTACATTAGCATAAACCTTTTGTTTAATCAGACAAATCCCACTGAAAATTTTACAAAAAGAGAGAAATGGTTAAAACTCAACAAAACATTAACAGAACATACAGAGAGAAAAATGTTGCTGTAATTCCTTGAAGATTTGAACTCTGTAAAAGAGAAGATTTCTTCATTTTTATTTCAAATAGTTCCACATGTGTACATCAATTTGTGGTCCCATTTTTACATTATTATTGAAAATGAATAAAAGAGCTACTTGGCTGTTCAAGTTGTTACTCTATTTTTCTCAACAAGATTGTGCAATAATACCTAAATTTTTAACCAACAGAATGAGTTGGGTTATGGAACAAATTATTCACAGAGATAGGACTCGCTTCATAAAAGGTAGACTCTCATGAAACAATATGAGCAAGGTTAGAATGTTATTAGTTGCGCCCCAAATATTTCATTCCCAGCTCTGATGATAGTGAAATACACTGAACCAGCATTTGATAATATTAAAATGGCTATGTGCTTTTGAAGGATTTAAAAGATTTGATCTTAAGAAACTATTTACAATATTCAATTGATATGCCTCCTTATATAAATCTTTGAAAGCATTTATTAAAATTAATCAGCATTAGCCTGAATTCTTATTTAAAGAGTAGGGTAATCCAGGATAGTAACTGTCTCCATAACTGTATTTGTCTAATATTAAATTGCTTCATACATGTTTTAGGCAAAATAATGATGTATTAAGCTATTATGAACTCAGGTAGCATCTGAATACTTGTCACTAAAAATTATTTACCAGTAAAAAGTACTTTGAATTCTCTTCCGTCTAAAAAAAACATAAGCAGTATACAATGTCTTTTATTCTGAGAGATATCCCATGGACATACATTTGAGTCTCAATATTTTACGATTAGACACATAAAGTCACAGAACAGGCCTCCAAGATTATTTTCAAACTGGTTCACTTATGAAACAGTCAATATTATTCGTATATAATTTTCATAGGATAGATATTTGTTAAAAAACACCAACATTTTTCCTATGTGGAAAAATATTATTTTTCTCATTTTAATAAACATTTGGAAAATATATTAAAGTTGTTCTCTATTTACTACCATCGCTCTTGGGTAAGTTACCAAATCTCAAAGCCTAGACTAGCACCCACAAAGAATGCTTATCCATAGCTGTCAGTCATTCACTGGTAGGTCCCACCCGGACACCAACTGATAGATCATCACGCCCTTAGAAAAAACTTAGTTATCACTGAGCATGAAGAACTTTGTGAATGTATACTAATGATCAGTAATCTTCCACTAGAGTTTCTGATTCCAGTATGTTTGGGGTAAGACCTAAGAATTTGTCTTCCTTCCTTCCTTCCTTCCTTCCTTCCTTCCTTCCTTCCTTCCTTCTTTCCTTCTTTCCTTCTTTCCTTCTTTCCTTCTTTCCTTCTTTCCTTCTTTCCTTCTTTCCTTCTTTCCTTCCTTCCTTCCTTCCTTCCTTCCTTCCTTCCTTCCTTCCTTCCTTCCTTCTTTCTTTTTAATGCTATATTCCATGCCAAAAGGAATTCGTAGTTTTAACAAGTCCCAGGTGGTGCTAAAGCTACTGGTCTAAGGACCACACTTGGAGAACTACCAATATAAATAATATACCTAAATGCATAAATCCCTAGAACACATATGCAATGACAGTGCCATTGACTTGACTTTTGATGACCTCTCATCTACAAATACAACAAGATTCCTCTTGTTCTCTTAGATATGCCCTAATGTTCATCTCAGCCTGGATGACACAGCAATTTTTGATGTCCTAAAGGACTTACAATTCAGTGTAGGGTACTTGTTATCTCACTGTCTTCCTCTCTGCAGTTGACCCAAGACGATGGGGAAAAACCGGATGTCATCTAGCCTCTGATTAGTGGGGTAAATTTGTCTCTTTTTTATGAATAAAAAATCATGTTTTGTGGTAGACTCCAATGGCATCTCCTGCAAAGAGATTCTTTTACTCCCTTAATATGAAAGAAAATTGTAGTCTATTAATAAGGAAAAGGGATAACTCTAAAATCATGAATATCGTGAAATCAATAGACTAAATAGAAGTTTTGTGGAATTTGATATCTTTATTATTCAGATTCCTGAAGGAAATACAAGCCTTTCTAGATATTTTAAACAAATATTTCATACAGATAATCAGGTGTTTGCAAAATCATTTAATGAGTTGGAGTGTTTGGCATCAAGAAGTCCGATCTAGGAATCAGAAAGCCCTTGCCAGCACTGTCTCTCAGCACCCACAAATCTGGTGATTAGATACTGGAACACCAAATCTGGCCTCCTCAACTCCCTCTAGGTGAGAGTCTCCATGACTTTGCTCTTTGAGGGAATAATACGGCCTTTACTTTATTTCTGCCTTTCAAAGCTAAGCTGTGTGCATCTAACCAACAGAATTCAATTTGTATCCTGAACCCTAGTTTTAGTTCTTAGATTTTCAGCCCCTGCAGGATAGTAAGGTACCCGAAGATTAGGGATGGACACAGAACAAGTTGATACACATGCCGATATATTTCCATGACAATTATTCACTATCAAGTGAAAAGGTCTATATTTGTCCCAGTTATTTCCTGTTCCCACTTGTCCTTCTCCTCTAGCATGCATACATATTCACATACACACAGGCATACATACACATGCAACACACAAGCACAACTAGGTATGTTCTACCTTCCTTGTTTCTGTGAAACTCACTGTCATTTGGGTCCCAGATCTTTGCATTAATTTTTATTCTTTTCATAATAAAGTTTTCAAATTGCAGGAGACATAGGTCATGTAGGCCTGTCCTCTACTTTAAAGATAAGGAAGCTGAAGCCAAGAGGCAGATGTCTAGTAATTGGCTGAGTAGGGAGCAGAATCCAGTTCCAGTTTCTCAATCCTATTCACCTTCCATAAAAATATGAACTCTGTCACTGAATTCTGTTGATTATTCTCTGTAGGTCCCTTATTGTCATCCCTTCGTAGTGCCACCATCCTAGCTCAAGTCTTCAACATCTCAAACATGGATTCAAGCAAGAGACCCTGAGATTATCTTCCTGCCCCCTGCATCTCTCCACTTTAATTTGCTCCATATTCTGATGCCATCTTCATTCTCCTAAAAATTCTTCACTTTGATCACGAAAATGGCATAGATGTTGCTGACAGAAGGAAGTTCAAGTTTTTAGTCTGGCCCAGCAATAGCCAATCCCCACTGTATTATCCAATTTCACTCTTGTATAAGAGGATTGGGACCTTAACCACTTAGTGATAGGGTATGTCCTTTAAATTACCAGGACAAATCAAGAACAAGAAGTGGTTAAGCATTAGGTCAAAGACATAATTAGCAGTCAGATTTGATCTTTTGGTTAGATAAAGGACTGCCAATCAAAATATGAGAACTTAGAATAAGGTACAATTCAAGGCCTCTTAGCAGAGTTATGAAGTTGAATGGTAATTCAGCAATAAATGGAGCAATAAATAAGTAAATGGTGTTTTAAATCAAAAGGCCTAATTTTTATTTCAAGTCCAACACTCCCTATATGACTTTGAAATCCATTACTTAACCTCTTTAAGACAATTTTCTCATCTGTAAAATAAAGAGAGGGATAACTACCTAGAAAGGGGTGTTCTTAAACATAAATGAAACAACATGTCTGAAATAATTTTGGATAGTATCTAGCATATATTATTAATTCACTCTTTTTATTATTCCTTCATTCCTTTATTTATTCACCTACAATGTACCAGGTACTAATGAAAGCGCTTTTTAGATACTACTCAAAAATAAAGTGAGGAACAAAATATGTGAAGTCTCTGGCATTAAGGAGCTTGCAAACTAGTGGAGGAGGCAGACAATAAATAAATGAACATAAATATAATTACATAATTACAAACTGGGATATGTGCCATGAAATTAAAGAATAAAGTGGCATGAGAATGACCAGCAGCAGGAGGGACCTAATTTAAATTGAGGTGGTCAGGGAAGGCATCTCTCAGGAAATACCATTAAAACTGAGGCATAAAGGAGAGGAATTAACTAATTGAAGAGTAAACAAAGAGTGTGACCAGTAAATGCTAATTATTTTCTGCATCTGCACTGTGGATGATAGCCCCTTTAGTTAATCTTCAAGTGGAAATATGAAAGCCAAGAGTTGAAAGCAGTCACCTTGAAGGTGAAGAAGAATGAAGAAGGATCAGTGATGTTCTGGAGCTGGTTCACACTGGCTCACAAGAGCTGATGGTGCACATCTCTTCTGTCACATTGGTAGACTGAAATTGGCCCTGGATGGAGTATTTACAACATGGAAATCAACATACATTACAAATGAAGGGTTTTTTTTTTTCTCCAGAGAGCTTGTTGTTAATTTTTTTTTCAATTTTTGTGGCACATAGTAGGTGTATATATTTATAGGGTACATTAGATGTTTTGCTACAGGCATGCAATGAGAATAATCATATCATGGAGAATGGGGTATCTATCCCCTCAAGCATTGATCTTTTGTGTTACAAACAATCCAGTTATACTCTTTTAGTTATTTTTAAATGCACAATTAAGTTATTATTGACAGTAATCCTCTATGAAATACCCATTAACCATCCCCACCCCGCCAACACCCACTACAGTATGCAGCCTCTGGTAACCATCATTCTATTCTCTATCTCCATGAGTTCAATTGTCTTGATTTTTAGCTCTCACAAATAAGTGAGAACATGCAATGTTTGTCTTTCTGTGACTGATTTATTTCACTTAACATAATGACTTTCAGTTCCATCCATTTTGTTACAAATGACAGCATCTCATTCTTTTCTATGGCTGAATAGTACTCCATTTTTGGTTGTTAAATATTGGCCAGTACACCAATAGCAAAGGCCTTCCATACTATTTGATATTTTGAACTATGTCCTTTAGTAAAGACAAAAATTAAATATATAAAAGACTGGGTGCAGTGGTTCATGCCTGTAATCCTAGCACTTTGGGAGGCCGAGCCAGGCAGATCCCCTGAAGGGAGGAGTTTGAGACCAGCCTTGCTAACATGGTAAAACCCCATCTCTACTAAAAATACAAAAAATTAGCCTGGTGTGGTGGCGCATGCCTGTAGTCCCAGCTATTTAGGAGGCTGAGGCAGGAGAATCGCTTGAACCTGAAAGGTGGAGGTTGCAGTGAGCCGAGATCATGCCACTGCACTCCAGTCTGGGCGACAGAGTGAGACTCCGTCTCAAAAAGTCTAGATAGATAGATAGATAGATAGATAGATAGATAGATAGATATTTAAATACTGAATTAGAACATAACATTTTATTATTATTATCCTTATTGAGACAGAGTCTTGCTCTCTCACCTAGGCTGGAGTGCAGTGGCATGATCTCAGCTCACTGCCACCTCTGCCTTCAGGGTCCAAGCAATTCTCTTGCCTCAGTTTCCTGAGTAGCTGGGATTACAGGTGCACACCACTATACCCGGCTAGTTTTTGTATTTTTAGTAGAGATGGGGTTTCACCGTCATACTCTCTATGTTGGCCAGGCTGGTTTCAAACTCCCGACCTCAACTGATCCACCTGCCTTGGCCTCCCAGAGTGCTAGAATTACAGGTGGGAGCCATTGTGCCTGGCCTAGAACATGAAATTATTTTAAACTATGAAGAGTATATCAGTCAGGGTCCAGTCAGGAAAAAAGAAAACATGCTAAGTACTTCAAACAGAAGATATTTAATACAGAGAATTGTTATACAGTCATTTAAAGATTGAGGTGGGAGGCTGAAGTAATCTGGAGATTTAAAATGCCAGGGAAAGTTATCACCTCTAGGACTGGAAAAACAAATAGGAACAGATAGCATTAGAATATGAAAGTTCTAAAGGGTTGTAAGATAGGAAGGGACAGTTCCATACAACCTGATACTCAAATCTATGAGGAAAAAGTGCAGCCAGGTGGGCACGGGAAGGCCGAGGAGACAGAGCTGGAAGACAATGGAAATGGTATTCTGGAGATAGTGTGAGAGGTGCTAGGACAGTTGATGAAGGATGGGTGGGTGGGTGAGGGATTGTGGTGGGACTGCTACTCCAACAGCATGGCTGCTGCATGTACCTCTGAGGGGCAGCTGCAGGACTGGCTTTGGAAGTGCCACAAGAAGCCTGCAGCTATATAGCTCTCCTCTCCTACTGGAAGAAGGCAAACCTGAACTAGAAGCCAGGAAAGGGTCCATTATCCCTTCTTCCTCTCCTCCACTATTCCATCAATTGTCTCCTATTGGTAGAATCTCTCTGGAACTGAGCTGGAAGATGCAGTTTTGGAGTCCCAGTCCTACAGGTGTAGAGCTGAGAAAAACAGACAACGAACTGGCAAAGTGGAGGTGTTTGTTTTCACAATTTATAGTTGAAATTATATGGGACTGCAAGGACTGGTTCACAGGCTAAGTTGTCAAGGTATGTTTTGCTATCAGAATAGTCAGAAGAGTCTCTTGAGCCTGGTGGGAAACAGGCTGGGAAACAATTCTCCATGGGTCTCTTGTATTTCCACACATCTTATGAGCAGGGGCACTGGCAACTTTTGTTATCCACAAATTTTTCAAGAATGTTGGAAGATGAATATAATACCTCCCTCTGGAACAGACAGAAGGTTTGTTTGCTGTCCAATAAAATAAATATCCTGTTTCCCTCCTGGGCAAAAGTTGGACAGATTTTGCTTGCATGAGGTCTAAAGAAAAAGATTACAAAACATTGGGGTTTCCTAAGCTGTGGTTCCTCAGCTATGATAGAAACTCTTGCATATGCAGCCACCTGATTGCTTCAATATCACTCCCATGGGACTTTTGGGGCAAGAGGAACCTATGTGGATATGAAGCTCATACTGTTTTTGTGTCATGATTAATAAAGTCCTTTGTCTCTTACCCAGAAGTCCCCTGGTTCTATCAACATTCATGTGGCAGGCTGACCTGCTTGCTTGCAAGTAGGGTACATCTCAGATCCTTCCGTTTTTGACAGAACCTTCGATTCAATTCATCGGACACTTTGCTGTGAAATGATTGTTTACCCAGCCTTCGTGGACACGTCCGGTGTACACAAGATGAATTCTCTCTGCTCTCAAGCAATTCACAGTGTAAAAGGAAAGAGTTGCTTTCCCACCACCTCCATCACCACCACCATCACCACTTGTGCCATCAACACCACTAATACCACTATCACCACCACCATTACCACCATTGGCAGAGAAGAAAAAACTGATTCAAGTCAGTTATCCTATGTCTTTCTGCTGTCAGTCTTCTAAAATATAGTTAATAAATCTTTACCTGCCATTGTCTTCTTTCTTACTGCTTTTGTCATTTGGGTTTATTCTTTGCTGTACTTCTAGTAGAGTTTTAGAAGGGGAAAATTGTTAGAGGTCTTCAACCTCTTCATATTTTGAGCAGAAATGCCTAAACTCACTCCTTCCTTCCTTCCTTCCCTCCCTCCCTCCCTCCCTCCCTCCCTCCCTTCCTTCCTTCCTTCCTTCCTTCCTTCCTTCCTTCCTTCCTTCCTTCCTTCCTTCCTTCCTTCCTTCTTATCAGACAGAGTCTTGCTCTGTCACCTAGACTTGAGTGCAGTGTCGCAATCTCGGCACTCTGCAAACTCCGCCTCCCGGGTTCACGCCATTCTCCTGCCTCAGCCTCCAGAGTAGCTGGGACTACAGGCGCCCACCATGACGCCCGACTAATTTTTTGTATTTTTAGTAGACACGGGGTTTCACCCTGTTAGCCAGGATGATTTCGATCTCCTGACCTCGTGATCCGCCTGCCTTGGCCTCCCAGAGTGCTGGGATTACAGGCGTGAGCCACTGCACCCGGCCTAAACTTTTACTTTCTATCAGATGTGCTTACGTGTTTTTATATTTCCGTACATACTAATGAGCTGGAATCTACAGTGTCCTCCCTTGCAAAAAGAGATGTCTGGATGTTATTTTAGGAGTAAGAATGCTACATAAACTTTCACCAATAAAACCTTTCTCAGAAAACTTTTTTCTCTTTGGAGACTTGTTAGCCATCATTAACACTGGCATCCAAATGGGCTTTAAGTCCTTTCGATAAGGAGGAGAAACCAGAGATCTCTATTTGTCATCTTGAACGATGATTTGCAATAGAGTACCTCCTGGAAGAAAGGGCTGAAGATGCGATCTGAAGATACCACTGACCTGATTCCCAATTGTAGGTAGGACAGGCAGAACGTTTTTTCACTGAGCTGAGGTGTGTATCTCTGCAAGTCTTGAACTTTCCAGGAAATAAATAACGTATTGAACTCAATAATCTTACTGAAGCTTGAACTATTTCTGATCCATCCCTTGCAATGAAGAGAAAAAGCACAGCTTCTGCACCTTCTGCCCATTAAACAAGATTAGTTTACCTTTTCACCAGCTTAAATGAAATTGCAACTCAATGGTCCTCCTAGGACTAACCAAATAAGAAAATAGTGCTCTAATCAATGTTACTGCTTACGCTTAATAGTTTTCTGATATTTGGTCTAAATTTTATTGCTGTCAGTTGAGTATCTCTTTTTAAGCAATTCTAGTTGTGTCTCAATTATGTGCATATGTTTCATGTAATATATCTCCTTGTGGTAGATGGGTAAGTGGACACTGAGAATAACATCAGTTACTGAGTTTTTCTTGTTATTACAATCAATGGTTTCTTTATGATCATTTTGTTAAACTAAGCATGTACTGTATTTTTTATTTTGAGTTCAGTGAAGTCAATGCTTTTGGCCACTTATCCCCATGTTCAGAATTTTCCTGTCATCTGATGAGAAAGTTGATAACAATGTCTTTTCATCAAGGTGCTTTTAAGGTAATTTTAATGTTTTTGTTTAACATGGCTCAAAGAGCAACCCAAAAAATCAAGATACAGATGCTGATTAAAACACATGGCTGTCTGCTTCCCTGCATGTTGGCCCGGTGCCTGGAAGGATTGTGCACCAGCAGGTGGATAGGATTGTGGCTGATACACCTGACGTGAGAATGGACTCTAATGAAACCCAGGCTGCACTCCAGTAAAAATCAGGATCTTCATGTCTTTGACTAAATCACTTCAGATCAAGCCTCTATTATAGCAGAACTAACTATGGGTTTCAAAATTAAAATCAAGAAGGACTTCAGTATCATTATGCTATTTCCACACATTGTAGGAATTTTAGACTTGGGGGACGATATTGTGAAAATTAAGAAAAGAAAAACCACTGTGGTAGATTGACTGCACAAAATGACTCTAATTCTTTACCCCTTCTTTGCCATATCACTTTGTAGTGCCCTCTCCCTCTGACTCTGGCTTGACCAGGTAAATTGCTTGAGCCAATAGGATATTATCAAATATGGTGCAAGCAGAGGCTTGAAAGCACTTGCTTGTCTCTCTGCACTCCTGCACTTCTGCCACCACCATAAGAAAATGAGTGGGCTAGCCTGCTAGTGGATGAGACACATGCTTAGTCCCCCCAGTCACCTGGCCAATAGTGAGCCAACCACCTGACGTGTCAGTGAGTCCCATCTGGAGCAGAGGAACTACCCTACCAAGCCCAATCTAAATTACAAATCAACGAACTAATAAGATAAATAAATGCTAATTAATTTAGGCCACAGAGATTTGAGCTGGCACCACTGAGCATTATCACAGTAACTTACAATTCATACTACTACTGTCCAATTCAAAAAACATTCACCGTGTGTCTAGTAGGCTCTGAGATGATGCAAGCATGAGTGAGGCATAATAGTCCTTTCCCTCAACATGCTTACAAAGTAGTAGAAAAGACTTGTAAACAAATGACATCAGTGAAAGTAGTGCTAAATATAAGCACAAATGTGATGCTGTGAAACATTACTCAGTTTCAACAATTGTAAAGAATCCTTACAATGTGAAAATGTATTACATTACAAGGGGTACATACGCATATATAGACATATGCGTGTTGCCTGCACAATATGGTACCCAGAATCAGGGATATCCACTCAAACTACCATAGCAAATGGTATGTTTACTGGTGTCAATGTGGGTGTTTACTGGTTTGATGCTTAAGGTTCATAATATTCACATGTCTGCCTGTTCAGGATTGAGGGAGAGCTTCCTTGTCAGCTTGGACCCCAGTCAGGAAGTCACTTGCCCTTTCAATGGGAAGGAAATAAAATACCATTAACCTCACCAAGGTTTGTGCAAAGCTGTAAAGAAAGGGAAATAACACAGAGGCAGCTGACTGGCAAATAGAGAAGGATCCAATTAGAAAGAAGAGCTGAAGCATCATTGTCTCGTACCTTGCTACTCAAAGTGTGCTCTATGGACCAGCAGCAACAGCTTTACCTGGGAACTCATTAGAAATGCTATCTCAAGCCCTGCGCCAGACACAATGAACCAGGATCTTCATTATAACAAGGACCCCAGGTCATTCTTATGCACATTACAATTTGAGATTAAAGTTTGAGAAGCACTGGTCTAGCCCCACTGAGCTTCAAGTGACCTCATCCAAATATAAAGATATGGGAGCACCAAATGCAAGCCTCAGTTTTTTTTGCATTTGTGTGTGTGTGTGTGTGTGTGTGTGTATGTGTGTGTGTGTGTGTTTTGAGACAGAGTCTCACTGCAACGCCCAGGCTGGAATGCAGTAGTGCAATCTCAGCTTACTGCAACCTCTGCTTCCCAGGTTCAAGGAATTCTCCTGTCTCAGCCTCCCAAGTAGCCGAGATTGCAGGCACACACTACCATGCCTGGCTAATTTTTGTATTTTTAGTAGAGATGGGATTTCACCATATTGGCCTCTCTGGACTCGAACTCCTGGGAGAGAGAGAGAGAGAGATATTGATTTTTTTATATATATAACATATTATATATATTTATAGATATATGTTATATATATTTTATAGATATAATATATTTTATATATTTATATATAATAGATATATATAAGTTCAGGATATATATAATATATATTTATATATTATATATTATATATTTATATATATTTTTATAGCTTATATATTTATATATAAAAATATATCCTGAACTTCCAACAGTGAAGGATTAATCACTCTCAAATAATCTATTATGTCCATAAAACCTTGAGGTAGAGAACCTTTTTAGATATCATGAGGGAGATATCTGAATTATGTGAGCACCAGCTGTAAATTTCAGTGAAATTAAGTGGACTAAATCATGTAAGAAACATTCTTCCTGACAGTGGTTCTCAATATCGGGTCCCCTTTGAAAATCTGTTGGCTGGGCGCGGTGACTCACGCCTATAATCTCAGCACTTTGGGAAGCCGAGATGGGTGGATCATGAGGTCAGGAGTTCAAGACCAGCCTGACCAATATGATGAAACTCAGTCTCTACTAAAAATACAAAAATTAGTCAGGTGCGGTGGCAGGAGCCTGTAATCCCAGCTACTCAGGAGGCTGAGGCAGGAGAATCGCCTGAACCCGGGAGGCGGAGGTTGCAGTGAGCCGAGATCATACCACTGCACCCCAGCCTGGTGATAGAGCAAGACTCAAAAAAAAAAAAAAAAAAAAAAAAAAAATCTGTTAATGCAAAGTGCCTTATTCCTATAAAAATACACATGTTTATTTACAGACAGAATTTTTCCAGAAAATAAAGACCCTCCCAAAGCCATTCACGAACCACTTCCTCACAGTGCTGATCTCCAAATTGAGTCCCTAAAATAATATGGCTTTAAGAAAGCTTATTTCTTTGTGGGTATGCTACATGTTATTCAAATATCCATTAATTGGTGACAACTTGATATGCAGAGTTTTCATCTCACAGAATTAATAAAGCGGGAACAAATTTAGCAAATGAAGACTTGCAGTAATCAGAGGTGAGTTCCCAGTGGCCCAGTTCTAAGGTTCTGCTAGTGGTGCAATACCACCTTGCCTGTGCTTAATAGAGCTTTCCATTCTTCCTTTCGATCCTGTTTATCTCTCTTTCTGTTGCAATCTTTTTTCAGAGTTTGGTAAAACAGATATAATATAAAAGTTATCATCTTAACCTTCTTTATGTGTGCAATTTAGTAGTGTTAACTATATTCATATACATTCACTGTAGAAAATTTGGAAACTATAAAAAAAGAATAAAGAAGAACAACAAAATTGTCCCTAAGCCATCAACCGAGAGCTACCCACTATAAAGATTTTGGTGCTTTTCTCCAGTTTTTCTGCTACATCGTATAAATTTACAAAAATATAAAAATGTTGTGGCCAGGTGCGGTGGCTCACACCTGTAAGCCCAGCACATTGGTAGGCCAAGGCAGGTGGATCACAAAGTCAGGAGGTCGAGACCAGCCTGGCCAGCATGGTGAAACCCTGTCTCTACTAAAAATACAAAAAATTAGCTGGGCGTGGTGGTGCCCACCTGTAATTCCAGCTACTTGGGAGGCTGAGGCAGGAAAATTGCAGGAACCGGGAGGCAGAGGTTGCAGTGAGCCTAGATCACGCCACTGCACTCCAGCCTGGGCAATAGAGGGAGACTCTGTCTCAAAAATACATATATAAATACATTTTTATATATATTTGCTATATATAATATATAAATATATATTATATATATGTTGTGCAGTATGCATACATGTATGTATATCTGTATATGATATTTCAGATTGGGATTATACTGCATATAATTTTGTATTCTGTTACCATTTACAGTAACATATTATATTGTGTGTTCGCAAATTATTAAAATTCTTTTTAATTTCTGTATTATATTCCATCTTATGGATATGTCATAACTAATCATTTCCCTATTTTTTAATGTTTACATTATTTCCAATGCTTTATCTATTATAACTCTCTGATGAAAACCTTTCTACAAAATCTTTATCTGTATTACCACGAACTTTTTTGTTCTTTTCAGGTTACTTGTTTTTTCTTTATTTAGTTGTGATCATGGAGACTATTCCAATTTTCCATAAAATCATCTCTCAAAACTGCTGCAATATCATGGCATAAAAAACTCAAAAGTGCCAGTAGGCATAAGGACTAGAGTTTTTTAAATCATAAACCACAGTGCTGGATAATATTTGAATGAGAACATTTGATATGGATGATACGGATTGTTAAATAAGAGATACCAAAATGTCACCAATTACTTCTTTTGGATAGATAACTGGAAGTAGAATTATTGGGTCTAACGGTGTGAATTTATGTAAGTAGCTCAACGTATGTATCCCCAAGTTACTGGGAATTTGCAACTAATTTATAGTTAGAGTGCTTGTCCAACACATGTTTGCCAGTATTATCTTTTATTAGTCTTTGCATATTGGTGAGACCAAAAGAATGGTATTTTTGTTTTGTTTTAATTTGCATTTTCATAAGCTTAACGTCCTTTTGTACTTCTTCTGTGAGTCATTGCGTTCCTTTTTCTTGTTTTTCCTACTGGAGCATTCATATTTCTCTTATTCGTTTGTGAGAGTTTCTTGTTGATTAAGGAAATAAACCTTTTGTTATTTTGTTGGAAATACTTTTCTGAATTTGCATTTGCCCTTATTTTTATAAAAATACTTTATAACTTACAGAAGATTTAAATTTTAATGAAATTGAAGCTATTAATATGTGATTTCTTAAGCTGTCTTTATGCTGAGAATGTCCTTCCCCAGGATAGATTAATTAATTGATTAATTCTTCTGATCTTTTAACGTTTCTATTTTTGCGTTTAATTTTTTAATCCACCTAAATTATCTTGGTGTCCTGTTTGGTGAAAACCTAACTTACTCTCTCTACCTCACCCTGACTTTGCACTGACCACCACCAAATTTAGCCAATATTCCTAAAATGAACAAAAATGTTCAATGATATTTTGGGAAATAGTACTATAGTATTTTATCATTAAGAATGATTTAGGCTGGGCATGGTGGCTCCCACTTCTAATCCTTGCACTTTGGGGAGGCCAAGGCAGGCAGATCACATGAGGCCAGGAGTTTGAGACTGGCCTGGCCAACACTGTGAAACCCTGTCTCTACTGAAAAAAAAAAAAAAAATTAGTCTAGGGTGGTGGTGCACATCTGTAATCTCAGCTACTCAGGAGGTTCAGGCATGAGAAATGCTTGAACCTTGGGGGGTGGAGGTTGCAGTGAGCCAAGATTGCACCACTGCACTCCAGCCTAGGTGACAGAAACTCTTGTCTTACAAAAAAAAGAAAAATAGAAAGATTTAGGCTATTGTTTAAGATCGTTATTAAACAAACATAATTTCATTCTTGGTTTACTAAGAGTTTCTATCAGGAATAAATGTTCACTTTATTAAATAACTTTTTCAGCCTATACTGAGATGATAATGAATTTTTTTGGTTTGTCCTGATGATATGTACATATGATTTCCTAATATTAAAACACCTTCGCATTACAAGCCTAAATACAACTAAATCATAACAGATTGTTATTTTAATATAACTGATTAATTCACTGTATTAACATGATGATTTTTTGATCCTATTACATAAGTAAATTTGTGTTTTGCATTTTTAAAGTTTTGTATCAAAGCTATGTTAGTTTCATGAAGTTTTTTGGATAAGTTTCCATATATATAAAACATTTCCATCTAATTTCTTACATCCACTTTTTCAAAACTAAGATTCATTTACTTATATTTAATCTCTGTTCAAAGTACCTCATGAATCTATCGATTCTTTCATTTGTTGTATTTATTAACCTCTGTTTTTATCTTTATCAATTACATACTTCTGTCTTGTCCCAGTTTTTCTGGTTGAATTGTTTTCCTTTTTGTTTTCTGTGGGCTTTAGGGGTACTAAAGTATAATACATTTACATAAAAATGCACAAGCATACATGTAAAGCTCAAATGAAAATCATCAGAGTTAGTTAATTCCATCTGCCTCTTATAAAAAGGAAAACATGTTAAATGGAACATTATTTCTTGGACACTTGAAAATGCACAACTTTTATTTGTGATGCACAAAATCTAATGTTATATTTATTAAATCAGCCTTAATTGTTATATTATTCAGACTACCAGAACTCGTTTGGTTACAAGTAGCAGACCCCACTTGAACAGTCTTAGGCCAAAGGAAGATTAATTGAATAGACTGAATAGCGTTAGCGTTCCTGCAAACTTGCAATCAAAACATTGTTAAATTTGTCTGGGCCTAGTGGCTCACACCTGTAATCTCAGTGCTTTGGGAAGCCAAGGTAAGAGGATCGCTTGAGACTAGGAGTTTGAGACCAACCAGGGCAACATAATGAGACACTGTCTCTACAAAAAATAAAGTAAAAAATTTAGCCAGGCATGATGGCATGCCTATTGGCCTAGCTACGTGAGAGACTGAGGCAGGAGGATCAATTGAGCCCAGGAGTTCAATGTTATGGTGAGCTATGATGGATGGCACCACTGCCCTCCAGCCTGGGTGACAGAGTGAGACCCTGTCTCCAAAAACAAACAAACAAACAAAATTCCTAAATTAATTACAATGTATTCTAGGAGACTTTCTCAAGTTTGCCCTCCACATAATTGGTTTGTTATTTTGCAGCATCAATTTTGCCGTTTTATTCCCTTCTTCCCTTCTATGTAGGTTTTAATTTGGCTTTGTATTTGGGGCTTTCTTACATTCTTTTTCTCATTTCAATCAGTTTCTTTTCATAGCTGTCTTTCTGTCAGCCTTGTCATTTCTGTTCTCTTCACAAAGAAGCCATGTCCTTGAGCATATTTTGGGGATTTCGAGCAGATAGATTGTAACATTCTAATGTGTTTATTAGACATGAGTTTTTTCCAGAGCCATAATCTTCTTTAGAATATTAAAAGGTGGTGTTTCTGTTCCCATATGCTACAGTATTTTTTCTTAGATCCCTAAGTAGAATTTTTTCTGTCTATCTGTTTTGGAATTTGGAGAGTAGTGTTGTTTGAGCCCAGTGTTTGCCAGAACACAGAGTGAATTAAGTGTCGACAATTCTCAGACCTAAACATGAAGTTCAAGTTGCTGTGCAGAGTCTCTAATACAGTGCATATTAACCAGGGATGATATCATTCCCAAATGAGGATTTCGAAATGTGGGTATGTAGCTTAGGTTGTATGGTACTGGCAGGCAAAATAATGCCCCCTATCCCCACAGAGATGACCATTCTCGAATCCTTGGCACATATGAATGTTACTTTCAATGGCAAAAGAAACTTTACCAATGTGTTTAAGGTTATGAACCTTGAAATGGAGAGACTATCCAGCATTATCCAGTAGACCCAATCTAATCAAAAATCCTTCAAAGTAGAGAACCTTCCAGCTTTACAGGCTGTGGTCAGAGAAATATGTGATCATAGAAGAAGGGTCAGAGGAATGTTACATGAGCAGCATTCAAATTGCTGTTGCTGACTTTGGAGAGAGAGGAGGATCACCACAAGCCAAGGTGGTAGGGAGGGTAGGGTCTAGAAACTGGGAATTGCCTTTTCCTAACAGCCAGCAAGAAAATGAAGACCTTGGTTTTACAACCTCAAGGAACAGAATTCTGCCAATAACCCAAATGAGCAGGAAACAGATTCTCTCATAGAACCTCCAGAAAGGAACACAGCCTGCCCACGTGCTGATTTTAGCCTGGTGAAATGGGTGTTAAATGTTTGACCACTTAATAAGAAGATAATAACTTACGTTGTGGAAGTGGTTAACTTTGTAGTAAATTATTATGGCAGCCATAGGAAATGAATACAGATTGTCTCAGTGACAGGTTATGCAGATTTTCATTTTTAAAGATGGCCCGATATTATCCTTGACATTCTTCCTATTGAAAAGTGTATCTGCCTCAACCTCAAATCAGGGTGAACTTAAACTAACTTGTAACCAATAGAATGCAATGGAAGTAATGTTGCATGATTTCCAAGGTAAGGTCAGAAAAGACCATGAAGCTTTCACCCTTTTCCCTGAACACACATACTCAGAGTCCTGGACTGCCTTGTATAAATCTGATTACCCTAAGGCTACCATGCTGTGATTAAGTGAAGCCACACTGAGAGGCCTCATGGAGGTGCTCTGATAGGTAGTCCCAGTCTTTGAGTTCTTCCAGACCATATGCCAGACATGTGACTGAAGGTGCATTTAGATGATTCCAGCCCCTAATAGTCAACTCCCTCAGCCTTTGAGTTTTCCTAGCTGAGGACCAGATGAGGTAAAGAGACAAGTCATACTTAATGTGTCCTAATTCCTGACAAAAGAATTGTTGTTCTACTCCAGTAAATTTGGGGTGGTTTGTTATACAACATTAATAACTGGAACACTGGGGCTACTACCTGAATTAGGTGCCTCTGGGCCTATAAAGTCACCTATCCCACACGAGAAAGAAACCACTTACCCTCTAAAACCAATAGATTCCCCATTGAGAAATGGTGCTCTAAGATATTATTACATGTCTACTGATCTGATGTTGTGTTTTTTTCCCCCACTCTCAACACTGGTTTCTCTTAAAAAGCAGTTTGAAATTCTTTTATGAAGAGTGTAGCATATGACCAAAATCTATTTACTGAGCAGGCAGTTTTCCTCATTCCCTTTTTATTTCTATCCTATTTATAGCACTTTTCATTAGGTTACTAAGAATCCCAAGATTGAACTTGTCTCTCTTCACTTACTTCTCTTTCTGCTGTGTTGCATGCTGGGAGTTGCCTCTGAATGCACAGGGAGGTTGACGCTAATGAGATTGGATGCAAGAAAGGGAAGGTGAATGATAGAACTGTAGTTCTTACCGGCTTATTGATGTTTGTTTTATGGCCAGTAAAGTACCCGCACACTGCAGTTAAATGCACACAATGAGGGTGTGCCAAATATTTTCCTGGGTTGTTGACATCCTCTGTCTTGTATTGTTTCGAATGGAGAAACTCATATATGGTAGTTTAAGAATATGTTTTCCATCCATTATCATCAACAGAACAGCTAGTTGAAATTTCACCTGGACTTTAGCAACTTGCTTTCTCTCATTTTAAGTCCACAGCACCATATGCTAATTTTTCTCATTTTCTGTATCTTTGTGGCACTTTAATAGGACCTTGGAAGGTGGCCTATCAGACATCCCTAGACAGCCCCTTTGTGAACCCAGATTGTAGATATACTTTTAAAGGCTTTTGCCCTAGGGCTATACCTTCAATATATTAACATAAGATATGAAAGTTAAATGAAAGAATAGTCTGATACATGGAATTAAACTCTACTTTTCAGAAATGCATCTGCTCATGTCTTAAGGCATACATACATGAATTGATAATTGGATATCAGGGAGTGTTGACTAAATATATGACACTTATCATGACACTACAGAATTTGGAAAAAATGGCGTTGTATTTGAACGAATAGCATTATGCCCTTTACATATTTTTGATAGAATAGTATTTCATCTTCTGATATTTTTATGTGTAAGATAGATTTAATTAATAAATTAAAGATATCCTAATAGCTAATGTCCTTCAAATAGCCATATTAAATTTTTTTTTTTTTGAGATGGAGTCTTGCTCTGTTGCCCAGGCTGGAGTGCAGTGGCCAGATCTCTGCTCACTGCCAGCTCCGCCTCGCAGGTTTACACCATTCTCCTGCCTTAGCCTCCTGAGTAGCTGGGACTTCAGGTGCCCGCCACCTCACCCGGCTAGTTTTTTGTATTTTTTAGTAGAGATGGGGTTTCGCCGTGTTAGCCAGGATTGTCTCAATCCCCTGACCTCATGATCCGCCCTACTCGGCCTCCCAAAGTGCTGGGATAACAGGCTTGAGCCATCGCGCCTGGCCCATATTAAATGTTAAGTTGCAAATTATTCTGTATTAATCCATTTTAATTGAACAGATAAACAATTATTAAGCTGAAAACAGATGATCATAAGAGGGTTTGATGAGTTAAAAGATAACAGAAAAGGCCAGGCGTGGTGACTAATGCCTGTAATCCCAGCATTTTAGGAGGCAGAGGAAGGCAGATCATTTGAGGTGGGGAGTTAGAGACCAGCCTGGCCAACATGGTGGAACCCCATATCTACTAAAAACACACAAAAATTAGTCAGGCATGGTAGTGCACACCTGTGATCCCAGTTACTCAAGAGGCTGAGGCAAGAGAATGGCTGAACCCAGGAGGTGGAGGTTGCAGTGAGCCAAGATTGTGCCACTGTACTCCAGCCTGAGCAACAGAGTGAAACAACATCTCAAAAAAAAAAAAAAGTAAACAGAAAAAAATATCAGTTTGTCAGGCTCATGAGGCAAACTCATTTGTGAGGAAATGAATCCCAGCAAACAACTGTCAGTTAAAGAAAACTATTGAAAATTGAAACACAAACACAGTAATAAAATATTAGCATTGTCCATATTATATATCTAAGAAAATATGTAAATATGTTTCTTTTTATTTGGATTACAACATTGTAGCCTTTTAAAATGAAACAAAATTACTTTTCTAGTAACTAATTAACATTCAGTTGTATTATGCTATATGTTACTAGAAGCTTTGTCCACAAGATAACATTTCCAAAGTGATTTTTTTTTTCTAATTGAACTCATAACCCTTTCACCACCCTCATTCCTGAGTATGCATGATTTCCCATTACAGTTTATCATTAGGACTTCTGTTTTTGTAGTATATGGGCACAAAAGGCTATGTTATATTTGCCATGGGAACCATACGATTTAAGGCCCTGTGGTTATAAAATCTTTACCTTACTTATATTACTATAAAGTAGATTCTGTATTTTATAGAAGATTGCATACCAAGGTATCATGAAGCTGTACCAATGCATGACCTGTGTTGTCAGTTACATGATATTGTAGCTTGTTCTTTCTAAGTGGCAGTCAGGGATCTCATTGTGGTGTCACAGGCAACTTGACAAGCTTGATCAACCAGCATAGCTGGCTACATGTGCTTGCTTGACTTTGTTCATTTTCCCACATTCTTCAATCCGTCCCTACAGTGGAGTTTTATTCACCATGTCCTCTGTCATGGGACTTTGCATTGCTTCCCTCTAAAGCAAGCAGATATATTACCACATCATATTGATATTGGGTTTGACCATGTGACTTGCTTAAGACAATAGAATGTGGGCAGATGTGATAATGTGTCAATTTTCAGTCAAAGCCTTAAGAGACCTAGAATGTTTCCACTTGCCTCTTTGTACTTCACTCATTTGCCATGAGCAGAACATGAACATGCCCTGTGTAGCTTCTAGTCCCAGAAGGAAGAATACATGTGGAACAGACCTGAACCCAACCCAAAGCCTGGAGTCCAGCCTAGCCTACTTTGGCCCAGTCAAGCTCAAGTGAGATCATGTGAAACACAGCCGAGCTGTAATCCTTAAGCAAGAAAGATAAATGTTTGTTTTTGCAAGTCATTGAGATATTGGGGTTGTTTGTTCTGCAGCATTGTTGCAACAGTAGCTAATCAATATCTTTCCCATTGTTGATTCTCATGCATTTGTCTACCTGTGTGCATGTTTAGTGCTTTTGGCTGTCTATTGAAATGGATGGAATCAAGTGGAACATGCCAAGGACCAATTGAGACATTTTTGCTGTAAATTCTCCAGGTTTGCAGAGAGATGTTACATATCTTCAATGGTTTGATTTCAGTCATGTTTTTAAAGGATTTCAAGGTGGGCATTCAGCCTAACAAAACTGGCTGGTGATTCAGGATTTTAACTATTTCTGTTGATGAGTTGTGACTTAACCATTCAGATTGTTCAGTACTTTGATGAATAGACTCTCTTCCTCTTATATCATGTCGTGAAGCCCTAACACATGTGAGCAAGCATTTGAGCATTCTCATGAATTAGCGTGAGACCCTAACCAAGTTTCTTAATTTGAGTGGACCACATATTCATATGTTATTTATGTGTACTCATGTCTACAGTAGACAGACTCTAGGATAGCCTTTAATTATTTCTGCCTCCTGGTACACATCCTCATATAATACCTTCTCTTGTGTGTGGAAGGGACCTGTGTCTTCCTTCTAACAAACAGTATATTGTATGGTAAGTGGGATGTCACTTCTGTGATTATAGTATGTAAGATGTAACGTCTGTCTTGTTAGGAAACTTGCTTTCTCTTGCTGGTTTTGATGAAGCAAGCTGCTATGTAGTGAGGCCCACATGGCAAGAAACTAAGGGCAGCCTCCATCTGACAGCCAGCAAGAAACTGAGGTCCTCAATCCTACAACTGGCAAGGAACTGAATTCTGCCATCAATCATGTGAGTCTGGAAGCAGATATTTTCCCCAGTGAAGACATGAGAGAGACTGCAGCCTCAGCCAGCAACTTGATTGCAAACGCATGGGGAGATCTTAAAGAAAATAACCTGGTTATGCCATGTGCAGACTCTTGACCTACAGAAACTGTGAGTTTATGAATGCATGTTGTTGTAAGCAGCTATAATATATAAATAATGTGCTCAACTATAGCAACCTGAACAAGCAACTATATTTCCATAATATGATACATATTTACTTTTTTTGTTTTTTTGTTTTTTTTGAGACTTGTCTCACTCTGTTGCCCAGGCTGGAGTTCAGTGGCGTGATCTTGGCTCACTGCAACCTCCGCCTCTCAGGTTCAAGTGATTCTTGTGCCTCAGCTTCCCGAGTAGCTGGAATTACAGGCACCCGCCACCACGCATGGCTAATTTTTGTATTTTTAGTAGACACGGGTTTCACCATGTTAGCTAGGCTGGCCTTGAACTCTTGACCTCAGGTCATCTGCCTGCCTGGGCCTCCCAAAGTGCTGGGATTATAGGCGTGAGTCACTGTGCCTGGCTATTTACTTTTATTCATTTCAAACATTTACTCAATACTACCAAATGCAACACACTTCTTAAAACACTGAGGATTCAGAGACAAATAAGAAATACTGCTTGCCCTTAAGGGGCTCATAGTCTATGGAATGTCAGACATTTAAGCATTTAAGCAGCTGCTTATAACATATTGGGGCAAACGCTCTAACGGGGATGTGGAATTAAATGGTATAAACCATAGCTTTTTTTTTTTTTTTTTTTTTTTTTTTTTTGAGATGGTGTCTTATTCTGTCGCCAGACTGGAGTGCAGTGGTGCGATCTCAGCTCACTACAACCTCCGCCTCCTGGGTTCAAGCGATTCTCCTGCCTCAGCCTCCCCAGTAGCTGAGATTACAGGTATGCACCACCATGCCCAGCTAATTTTTGTATTTTTAGTAGAGATGGGGTTTCACCATGTTGGCCAGGATGGTCTCAATTTCTTGACCTTGTGGTCTGCCTGTCTTGGCCTCCCAAAATGCTGGGATTATAGACATGAGTCACCGTGCCCAGCCCATGTTGCTTATAAGGTTTTTTTTGGCACAACATTTTAAGCCTGTACCTGGAAAAAATGTAGGAGTCTCATCTGGCATAAGAAACACTATAAAATCATGTTGAAAAATGTTTATTAGGGAAACACCTGTGCATACCAAACCAAGAATAAGTAACCCAATGGAAATAAATGCTATCACAGAGAACAAATGATGCACGGAAATGAATTTACATACTTAATTGTGATCACAACTCCATTTTCCTTTCATAAAACTGTTGAAAATCAACACTGATAATCTCCCATCAAAGAGGAAGGATAATGTTTTGAAATAAGATGCTTGCAGAACAAAAGTTAAGACATTAGTTTTACTCTGTGCTATTTAGGCATACTAGTGGGCATATCATAGGAGACATTTGGGCAGTATAGCAAAAATACCTTTGTCTTTTTGATATCCAAAGTAAAGTCCAGAATTTGCTATTTTGTATGTGCAAACATTGAATTTCGACAATTATCGTTATATGTAGAATAAGCTGCTCTTCTTGCATACTGCTTTTGCTGATGAAGACTCAGAGATAATAATACTTATTAATTGTTATTAGTAAGAATTCTTAACAAATAATTTATCAAAATAATGTATTATAATTATTTATATAGCACTATACATGCATAATTATTTTATACGGAGATATATAAATTGAATGGTTTCTTTGTGCTAAATAGCTAACAGGAGATTCTCTCATTTAATGCTCTTAATGCTCACAACAACATAACAAGTTAGGGACTATTATTATCCCTATCTTACAGATGGAACTGGAGCCACAGAGGTTAAGTAACTTAATTAACTCACTTTAGGTTACATCATTAACAAGTAAGGGAGCTAGGATTTGAACTTGGACAATTCTACTCCTGAGTCTATGCACTTAACTTCTTAGTTTATACTCCCTGCTAATGTTTCTGACTGCACCGTGATCTTTAAAGACAACTTTGAGCACCGTTGCACTGGTGTTAATCAAAAGCATAATGGTGCCAACACGAGCCTTGTAGTATCAAGGTATTTGACATTTCTCAGGTATCCATAAATATTGATATCATATCCTTTAAAGGCAAATGAATTAATTTATTTATGATTGTTAAATTGATCTAGATAGGCTTTCATGAGTTTCTCTGCCTATCAACTTAGTTAACAGAATACAATCATATATATATGGGATTGTATTAACAGAATACAATCATATATACAATGTTAACAGAATACAATCATATATACATGGGATTGTATTCTGTTAACTAAGTTAACATATAGATATATGGGATTGTATTCTGTTAACTAAGTTATAATACCTAATACCTTATATATTGTATTAGGTAGAGTATGCAGCTTTAAAGCAAGACAGAAAAAAATTCAGTGGCTTAAATAAGGTAGAAGTTTATTTCTCTTTAATTTAAATGTGTGGTGAGGCAGTCTGGGTTAGATAATCAGTACTTTACCAAGCAATACAGGGACGCAGTTTCCTCCAATCTGGTTGCTCTGCTAAGCTCTGCACATTGGAACCTGTGTCACAACTATATCTGTGTTCCCGGTAGCAAGAATAGAGAAAGAGAGGCAGTGTAGGGCACGAAACTTGTGTATGGAAGCGTAGGAAAGAAGAGAAAAATAGATTTGGAAAGGAGGAGGAGTGAGCCGTCTATCACACATAGGTATACAGACACTACATACAAATCAATTTCTGGTTTTAGCATTTTGAGGGCAGACTCTCTGAAGAATAATTTCGCTTTCATTTTCCATGACTAAGATGAGATTTAAAATGACTTTACAGCCACTCCCTAATATAACCGATCAATTGGTTGCGTACCTCATATCTTTACTTACAAGGTGAGTTTATTAGGTGAAAGAGTTTTGAAATTATGGATGAGAAGAATGATATATACATGTGCTGGGTAACTAACACAAGGAATGGAGTGAACAAATATTGTTTTGTATCTCCCTGCTCTGCCAAATAGCCATGACCCTTCTTTAGGAAACAGACTCCTACTCCTTGTGGTTATTGGTGGGAGGGCAAGCAGAGGAGGTGCCCCTTGCATGTCTCTGCTATGCATATAGTCACCTCCTGAGGAAAGATGCCCTAAGTAGTTCTCTCTGCATAACACCACTCTGTATGTACCACAGGATGACCTCAGCCCTGGGGCCCTATTAACATGATCGCTTCCTGTGTCTCATCAGCTGAGGGGTAGTTGAGTTCCCTCCTGCTGTTCCTCATCTCTGGAAAATCTCCCCCATTGCCTGTTTGCTGCTCTGCACATTGGAAACTGAGTTACCATTACATCTGTGTTCCAGGTAGCAGGAATAGCTCTTCCATCACCTGTTAACTCATTCCCCGTATTAGAATTCAACTGTTGTAAATAGTTGAAGTGGTTTCTCTTCTCCTGGTTGACTTATGAAATGGTCTACTCTGTTGGGTGGTTGTTACAGGTCCAGCCAGCCACACACAAAGACTCACTAGCTCCCTTGTAATCCCAATTCTTCATTATTTCAGAAGAGAAGCGGATTGGCCTCAGTTTGTTTTAGGTTATTGACAGAGAATTGGGAGTGGAGAGAAAGGAGAATTGATTGAGGAATAGTGGTTGATAGTTTTTTTTTTTTTTTTTTTTTTTTTTTTTAAGACAGAGTTTTGCTCTTGTTGCCCAGGCTGGAGTGCAATGACGCTATCTCGGCTCACTGCAACCTTTGCCTCTTGGGTTCAAGTGATTCTTCTGCCTCAGTCTCCCGAATAGCTGGGATTACAGGCATGCGCGACCACACCCAGCTAATTTTGTATTTTTAGGAGAGACGGGGTTTCTCCATGTTGGTCAGGCTAGTCTCGAACTCCTGACCTCAGGTGATCCACCCACCTCGGCCTCCCAAAGTGCTGGGATGATAGTTCTTGTTATGAGCTGGACAAATAACTCCCAAAGTATCTGCTCCAGAAACACAGAATGGTATGGCTGGGCGCAGTGGCTCACACCCGTAATCCAAGCACTTTGGGAGGCTGAGGTGGGTGGATCACGAGGTCAAGAGATCGAGACTATCCTGGCCAACATGGTGAAACCCTGTCTCTACTAAAAATACAAAAAATTAGCTGGGCATGGTGGCAGGCACCTGTAATCCCAACTACATGGGAGGCTAAGGCAGGAGAATTGCTTGAACCCGGGAGGCGGAGGTTGCAGTGAGCCGAGATAGTGCCATTGCACTCCAGCCTGGGCAAAAGGAGCACAACTCCATCTCAAAAAAAAGAAACACAGAATGGTGTGTGGGGTATCAAAATGGCCATATTACTCCACAAAACTTTTGTTGTTAGGCTCACAATATTTATCACAATATTAATCATTTTTGCAGTCCAAATAACTCAAATAATCTTTCTTATTTTTTTAATTGATTTTTTTTGAGACAAGGTTTCACTACAGCGTCGACCTGCTGGGCTCAAGTGGTCCTCCCACCTTAGTCTCCCGAGTAGCTGGGACTTCAGGTGTGTGCCACCATGCCCAGCTAGTGTTTTGTGTGTGTGTTGTAGAGGCAGGGTTTTGCCATGTTGCCCAGACTGGTCTTGGACTCCTGAGCTCATGCAACCCGCCCACCTCAGCTTACCAAAGTGCTGGGATTACAGGCGTGAGCCACTGTGCCTGACCTTTCTTATTTTCTTAACAGTGAAATGCTTCAGCTTGTTGTTTTCTCTATCTAGGGTTAACTTCATTTTAATAGATGCCTCTAGGGGATGAAACGTTCTTCAAAACCCAAAACCCAAAAGAATTAAAAGAATTTAGATGTCTTGATATTACTAATAACTGTGACCTGTAGCTATAGTCTGAGGATGAAAAAGGAAGTCCTAGAATGGGGTTGTGTTTCAGTTCATTTTGTAAGTCCCATCGTGGTATTTGCTTCTCAGAGGACCTGAACTGAAACCCCATTCTGGGACTTCCTGTTCATTTACATCAAAGCTTTTGGTGTACAAAAGCTTTATTGAGAGAACATCAATAAAGGGAAAAAAGCAGGAGCTGAACTGTGTGTGTGGGCAGAGGTGAAGACTTCAGACCACAATGCAGGTCTGTAACCTGGGAAAGCTAAGGGAAAAGGACAGAAGAGTTGTTAAGAAGAGCTTTAGACTGTGGCACAGTTCAAAGAAAGTTTTGGCCATGCCACTGGGGAAGCCTTGAGCCAAAGCTTCCTGTTAGAGGGATCCTCCTTCGGCCTTCACTAATACCCCTGCCGCAATCAATCATTGAGTGGGACTAGCCCAGGAGAAGTGTGGCCTCAGTGCGAAGTTGGTAGTGGATCCAAGGGGGCAGCTGCTGGGGCTGAAAGTCAACTATGCTTCTTGCAGCAGGAGATCTGAGTCGGGCATTTCCATGGATGATGCAGAGGGTAGCATGCCAGCTCCACACATGCTTACCACAACTCTTTCAATTCCCACTGGACAATCCCATACTGTAGGCTGTATATCTTATTATCATGTTAGTCTATGCCACCATAGCAATTTCAGGATCTAATGATGGCCAATTTAACTGGGTGAGTTGAATGGAGTGGAGGAGAAAAGAGCCAGGAGAAGGTACGTAGATGGTGGCCTGACCAGAGTAGTCCCAGGCTGAGTGTCCGCATGGGCAGAGGCCTAGGAGAGAACCGATCCTTCCCAAGAGACTTTGAGAACATTTGCATTATTTTCTGCTTCATTTTCTGCCATGTCCCAAGATGGAGAATGCACATAGATGTTGAAGCAGAGAATCAGCAAGCACACACTTGCTGCAAAACCAAGTGTCACAATTTTTATTATTTATTTATTTTTTAATTTTGAGATAGAGTCTCACTCTGTCGCCCAGGCTGGAGTGCAGCGGTGTGATCTCGGCTCACTGCAAGGTCCGCCTCCCGGGTTCACATCATTCTTCTGCCTCAGCCTCCTGGGTAGCTGGGACTACAGGCGCCCACCACCATGCCCAGCTAATTTTTGTGTGTGTGTATTTTTAGTAGAGATGGGGTTTCACCGTGTTATCCAGGATGGTTTCGATCTCCTGACCTCATGATCTGACTGCCTCGGCCTCCCAAAGTGCTGGAATTACAGGCGTGAGCCACTGCGCCCAGCCACAATTATTTTTTTAATGCTGAAGTTAGTTCACATTTAATTTTTCTACCTTAAACTCTAATGCTATTATAACAAAACTCAAAATGAATTTTTATACAAAGTTTGTATTTTAAGGAGTTATTAATCATCAGCTTTATTACTTTTGTTTCTTTTTTCTAAATTAGATTGCAGGCCACTCTCTGCCTTGTCAGGGTGCTCTGTATTGACTGGGGACTAACAGGTCCCTCAGATTGTCTCTTGGGGAGTAAGAACGTGAGAAGCCTGAGAGAAGCTGGATCCTTACAGCTACTGTTGTAGCCTAAAGGATGGGGTCATTGCTGTGGCTCTTTATGATGCCACCTGGGCTTCCTAGTCTGGGAACCATCAGGATGCAGGTCATGGGAGATGACTGGGCTGTTTTCCGACATCTCCTTACTTCTTGCCTGATAATAAACCTCTAAGGTAGTCTAGATGCCTGAGTGACTTTTCTTTGCAATGCGGAAGAACTTGATTAATCCTCATAGTTCAGGACAGAGATGATGAGGATCTGAGGTGAGAATTGTTTTGGGGACTGGAGAAGAAAGCTGATTACTTGGTGACTGAATATTGCAGGGTAAGGAGTAAAGGGGCACTCCCAGGTTTTCTGCTTCGGGAATTAGGGTAATAAATGCACAACCAGCAGGGGGTATGGGGGAAAGGACACAGGAAAAAGGTCAGGTTTGAAGCGTATTTGAAAAACTCAAGTAGATTGAGTTTGAAGTACCTGTGAGACGACTCGGGACACATCTCTAGCAGGCAGCTGAATATATAGGTCTATTCTGGTTATTTAATGATATCTAACAAACCACAGCAAAACTTAGTGGCTTAATACAACAACTGTTTTATTTATTTTCCCACAATTCTGCTATTTGGGCACTGGGGAGAAAAGCTCATCTCTGTTCCATGTGGTGTCAGCTGCGGCAGCTTGAGTAGGGCTGGAAAATCCACTTCCAAGACTGTCTCAGTCACATGCATGGCAGGCTGGTGCTGACTGGCTAGTAGGAGCACAGCTGCGGCTGTTGGCCAGGGGCCTTAGTTTTCTTCCATTTGGTCTCTCCAGGTGGCTTGGTTAGACTCTTCACAGTGTGGTAGTTTCAGAGTAGCTGGATTTCTTACACGGTGCTTCCCACAAACGGCAAAAATGATAGCTGCTGTCAAAGTTAAAAACCAAACAGGTGAGGAAATAGACTTCATTCAGGAAATTACATTAGGGAGAGTACTTCAGATTTGAAGATCAGAGTGTCTCAGCAGGGTGGTTTTGCCCTATACTTTAATTATTATTTTAGAGCATGGTTTTGCTGTTGTCTGGGCTGTTCTCAAACTCCTGGGCTCAAGCAATTTTCCCACCTCAATCTCCTGAGTAGCTGGGAGGACAGGGAGTACAGTATACCACTATGCCTGGCGGCCTTATGCTTTCACAGGGAGGCGTAGACAGGTTACAGGTAAGATTATTACAGTTGGGATGATTTTTGTAATCAGAGAATTCTCAGCTAGGAAATGTTTATCTCTACCTAATTTCAAGGGGGAAAAAGTTCTAATCCTAATCATTCATGAGACAAACAGGAAGTTGAAAGGTGACTGACCCTCCCCACAGGTTCAGGAAAAAAGGAAAGGTATGTGTTTGGTCTTGTCATAGGTCATCTACTAGTTTTATCAGAGAAAGTGGACAAGGAGTCTCAAAATTTAAGTAATATGGAGAAGGATTGGTCTCCGTGGTTTCTGAGAACACAAAAAAGTGGCGGAATTTCTTAACTATTTCTGTTTCCTATGAGTCTCTGGTAAAGTTTAAAAGTTGCCACTGCAAAGCCTTTTTTTTTTTTTTTTTTTTGAGACAGAGTCTCACTCTGTGGCCCAGGCTGGAGTGCAGTGGCGCGATCTCAGCTCACTGCAAGCTCTGCCTCCTGGGTTCACGCCATTCTCCTGCCTCAGCCTCCTGAGTAGCTGGGACTACAGATGTGTGCCACCACGCCCGGCTACTTTTTTGTAAATTTAGTAGATACGGGGTTTCACCGTGTTAGCCAGGATGGTCTCGATCTCCTGACCTTGTGATCTGCCTGCCTCGACCTCCCAAAGTGCTGGGATTACAGGCGTGAGCCACCGCGCCCGGCCCTGCAAAGCCTTTTAAGGCCTAGGCCTAGAAGTGACAGAGAGTAATTTTTGCCGTATTTGATTGTTTAAGGCAGGTGACAGGTCCAGCCCAGACTCAAAGGGAGAGGACTACACATGGGCATGAATATTGGGAGGCATAGTTAATCGTGGGCCATAAGAAAATAACCTACCAGAGGGTCTGAATGTTGGGCTGAATATTTAGAATGGGATGCCATTAGCGTAACCTACGTGGTAGCTGAAACTATGAGGTGGGATCACTCCGTGGGTGTATACAGTGGTAAATGCAGAAAAGAGTCCATCAACTTTGCAAACATGTGAGAAAGGAATCTTGAGGGTTGTCATTTTCCTAGTTTCTCAGAAGCCCCTGTTCATCCTATTTCTTCATATACATTCATCCCAGGATTTTCTGTCATTTTGTTGCTAGTCCCATTTCCTGACTGTCATCTCAGTATTCACCAGTCTAATAGTGATGATGTCTGGTCTAGCCAGAACTCCCAATTAGGAAGGTTTTACATTTTATTTATTTGACAAATAAATAAATCTGGCCTGATTAAATCTGGCCACAGGCACTAACTTAACGTGTTCAGTTTCTGCAACAGAAAGAGGGGCAACAGAAAAAGAGGGATCCCCGTGTGAAGTGGGGTGTTTGTCCACAAACAAATGTCTCTCACACAGGCACCTTCCTCTGAAGCTAGATAACCTTCAGAAATCTGACGTTTCTCTGACTTGGTTTCCTTTTCTGGACTAAACAGTATCAATTTTCGTTGGAGTTCTTTGTGAAGATAAGCTAATAAAATACCATAAATCTCTTTTACTAAGTGAAGCATTTACCACTCTAATTAGCATTACGATTTAAAGGCTTTCATATTGGAGAAACAAACACTAGCTTCCCACGTGCTTGGGTTAAAGGGGATCTTAAATCACGATTATGCAGAGGCCAAGGGCAACGATACAACGTTTTAGACATTACCTGTGTTCTGATAGTCATCAGACCTTTAGAGAGATAAAACACTCAAGACCCTGTCCAAGGTTATGAGATAAAGATAGAAGCCACAGTCTAGTATTGTGGGTTTGTGAAAAAATAACTCCTAACCTTTATCTTTTCTATGGGTTGTACTACAAGGTAGGTCTGCACAAAGTGCTAGTGACTCCTCTAAAGTAGAGGGGGGTAAGTTTCACGGAGAAAGTGACAGATGAGCTGAGTTAGAAGCCTACTCAGTTACAGAAAAATGTGGAATGGAAGGCCATTTACCTGTGACAAGGAAATATAAATTCCTTGGCAGGACAGCCAGGATCTCAGGAGAGTTCCTGGGACCCTCTGCTCCCTTTCTCAGTCCAATCCTGGGAAGGTAGTTGGTGGATGTGAACCTCTGACTTAGACCCAGGAGGTGGTTCCCAGCCTCCAGCCGAGCACCGCTTGGAACCAGGGAGTGAAGGGAGGAGTAAAAGCGCTCAGGCGCATGCGCTCAGCAGCCTGCCGGCTCAGCCAAGGAGAGCTCTGCCCGCGGCTCACTCTCCACCTACTCGCGTCTCGCGCCTCGCGCCTCGCGCCTCGCGGGCCCCAGAAACCCGGATCCAAGAGCGAGCGCGTTGCGCTCGCGCGCAGACTTCAGGTCCCGGGAGGGCGCCTGCGCACGAGCTTCCCAGGCGCGCGGGCTGTGGGGTTATTAGAGGTGGAGCGCTAGGAGGGCGCGCGGCAGGAGGCGGCCGCCGTTACGGCGCGAGCGTGGTCACGTGGCCGCTGGTCACCGCCGCCACCCCCTCCCGCCCGGTTCTCTTTCAGGTCGGGCCTGGCCCGGCCGCTTCCGCGAGCGCCTGGCAGACTGAGGGAGAGAGAGAGAGAAAGAGGAGGGGAGGAGGAGGAGGATTCAGGGAATAGGAGCTGGGGAGCCCTTCTGCGCCACAGGTAAAACAAAATAATGATGATGATTGTAAAAAAGCCCAAGCCCTCTGAACGCCTCCGCCTTCCTCCAGTGCAGCCCCACATGCAGTCGCTCCCGCCCCGGCCTCCCACTCAGCCTCAGGACGCGTTTCGCCTCCCCTCGCGCCGCTGCTGCAGCCGCCGCCGCCGCCGCCTCACGGGAGGGCCTGAGGATGCCGCCGCCGCGGCGGACCGGTTGCCGCACCGCCCCCCGTTTGTGCGCCTGGGAGTCAGCGTTGGGGGTGGATGGCGGGAGGGGTGGACCCGTCAGCTCCCGGGCGGACATGGTGAGCTGGGCGGGGTAGCTGCTTGTCGCCTACTTGCCTTCCCTGCCCCGGGAGGTCGGGGTCTAGACTGGAAGGCTAGCTGCAGTAAAGGCAGGGCCTGGCGGCTGGACTAGTGCTCAACTTCCTACTTGATAAATTTCCCTGTTCGTTTGGGCCCCGGGACGCACGCTTCCTTCCCTGGCCGGAAGCGAAGCGGGCACGGAATGCTCAAACCTTAAAAAATACAGTGTTTAGAAGAGAGAAGTCTTAACTTCACTTTTGAGGAAAGGAACCGTGACCTGGATTTAGTACGACTTAAGTTTATTCACACGTTAGAAAGTGAGGTCTTTCAGGATGAGAGAGAAAAAGAACAAAAAAAAAAGCCAAAACAAAACTTCGTAGGGAGGGCAAATCCCGCTCCCCACCCCGACTTTTCCTGGAAAAACAGACACAGACCTTCAATACAAGATTCGATTCTACAAGTGACCTAGAATTTGTTCGATACTAGTTACTCGCTTTAGTTACAGGAATTATATAATCTGTGTTTAAAGTTAACATCCTGTAGATTTTTTTTTTGTTTGAATAATAACTTTCTGGAAAGAGTTCATTTGTCAACTCTGAATTGGACAAAATCCTAAGATTTTAACATGCAGGTTTCACACGTTTGGAGCAGATTGCACTGGAATTTCTAGACCCAGTAATTCTTTTGTAAACCTTTGTAAGTGGTGTGCTCTTGTACAAAATATTTAAAGCAGGAAGCAATAAATACAGGTATTGTTGAAAAATAAACCTTTGCTATCGGTGGCAAAGAAATTCATTTATATATTGGTTTTTCTCTTTGGGGTTTTGAGATTCTATGTCTTGGTACTTTTCATACCATATCTCTGAATTCATTTGTCAACTTGAGAATTTTTAATTTGTACAGCTATCTGCAGTATCACAGAACACTCAAACCTTAATGTGGGTAGGAATCACTTGGGACTTTTATTAAAAATGCATTTTCTGGTTCAGTAGGCCTATGGTACATTTTGATATTGTACATTTCTAATAACGTCCTTCTGGACAAGGGACTATCTTTGAGTAGCAAGGAAGTGGATAACTTGTGTGCAAATAAGTGATGTATTTATCAATAAACATGTTCTTTTTAATAATTCACCCCCGGGTGTAGAGGTGGCTTGGGAGAAGGGGCAAATGGCAGGATGAACTGAGAAAGCTTTCAGAGTGAGCAGGCTGAGTCTGGATCCCAGGGGAGGGGATAGGAAGAGTGCAAATACTGTGTCTGTATGCTGTGTGGTGACGGCATCACTTGGTGTGAATTTTCCAGTAGAAGCTTGATGTGCCATTAGGTGAAAGACTTGCTCAGCTATGCGTCGTTGGGTTTTACCAACATGTAGGCGAGGAATCCTGGTCTCTGAGTGTACAGCTGAGATGAAAGTTTCTTTCATTGGCGAAGTATTGGGTGTGTGCTCTCAGATGCGGCCTCAGTTGAGTAGTGCATTCCTGAGTTTTGGAAGCAAATTTGCAAACAATCGGGAGTCTTACAGTGGGTGTTCTAACTGGATTCAGGTTTTTTCTGATGTGATTTTTTCTCATTTAAATTAAGAAGTCTAGAAATGTCACACAGAACTTCATGCACTTTATGGAAAAATGGTTGTACTTTTCTTTCTTTTTATTTATACTCCAATGATGACTGAGCAGAAGTTGTACTTCTAAATAACTTTGTGGAAGTTTTTATTACCAGAATTTTTATAATTTTCATTCCAGTCCTTTGATATTTATGACAGTACTTCTGAAGCACTTACTAAGTGCCGGACACTGTTCTAAGTGCTTTACGTAACTTGACTCTTTTTTTTTTTTGAGATGGACTCTCGCTTTATTGCCCAGGATGGAGTGCAGTGGTACAGTGGCGCGATGTCGGCTCACTGCCACCTCTCCCTCATGGCTTCAAACAGTTCTCCTGCCTCAGCCTCCCAGGTAGCCGGGATTATAGCACCCTGCCACCATTCCCGACTAATTTTGTGTGTGTGTGTGTTTTTTTTTTTTAGTAGAGATGGAGGAGTTTCACCATGTTGGTCAGGCTGGTATTGACCTCCTGACCTCAAGTGATGTGTCTGCCTCGGCCTCCCAAGGTGCTGGGATTATAGGTGTGAGCCACTGCGCTTGGCCTACCTTTTTTTTTTTTTTTTGAAAAGGAGTTTCACTCTTGTCCAGGCTGGAGTGCAATGGCGCGATCTCAGCTCACTGCAACCTCCACCTCCCAGATTCAAGCGATTCTCCTGCCTCAGTCTCCTCAGGAGCTGGGATTATAGGCGCCAGCCGCCATGCCCGGCTAATTTTTGTATTTTTAGTAGAGACGGGGTTTCACCATATTGGCCAGGCTGTTCTCGAACTCCTGACCTCAAGTGATCTGCCTGCCTCAGCCTCCCAAAGTGCTGGGATTACAGACGTGATCCACCAGGATCACGCCAGGCCGCGCTTGGCCTGCTTTCATTTTAAAAGTCAAATTTGTCATCCGCCTCAGTGCTTGTAATCTTTTCTGAGTAAGATACTGAAATTTGTGGTTTCATTTTGCTTGCGCTTGTTCACTGGACCAGTAGTCACTGTTAAATGTAGAAGTATGTACTTCCTCTGAAAGTTTTTTATTCCTTTATTTCCTGCCCGGGCTAGTCCTCCACCCTACATATATACATAGTAGATTTAGTGTTTGTTACCCTAACCTTAGGTTTAGGGATTGACTGGGTTTCTGACTTTTTATTTGGCCAGTGAGGACGATACAGAAAATGAAGCATTGGTCATTATCACATTTTAACACAGAATAAGTTAGGACAACCCGGGAATAAAAGATGATCTTGTAAGTTGAATAATTTGTGTTTCATTTAAAAATGAATATATAATCCCTTCTCTTAACCCCCTTTTTGTCTCAGACCACTGAAAGTTTGTCCTGTTAGCAGCAGCAGTCTGAGAAGTGGTGCTAGTCCACCTGATCCTGAGACATTTCTCTCAACATGGGTAGATCATTGGAATGGCAGTGTGTACAGTGTGTGTACCAGAACTTGAGAAATGTGAAGTCAGGGTGGTGGGATGGTCAGCAGTGGAAAAGCTGGGAGAGGGGAGGGAGATCATTTGACGGAGAGGGCTTGGGGGCTGCTTCTAGTAGCATCAATTCTCTATTACTAGAATAATGGTGAGTTTGGGAAGGACGTCAGTGTAACAACAAATCTCAGTGTAAATGCTTTCTCAGAAACCTGCGAAGTGTTTAGGAAAATGTTTATCATTCTACAAATGTTATGTAAACATTTAAAAATAATTCCTGTGCAGTGATTTAGTAACATTAAACATTATATAAATTGAGGGATAAAAAGAGGCTCAGAGGTTATCGGAGGTTAAGATTGTCCTAAATTCTCTCTTATTCTTTTGGAATGTTCAGATAGAGTTGAAACCCTTGCTGCATGCCCACTTGCTGGCTTTTTTATTTCTTACCCTGATGCTGTGTTGTGGGTTGCATGGCCTTACCAGCTCTGCCATGCTTACTGGGCCTCACAGCTGAATGGCCAAGTCATTACTTAACGGTTAACCCAGCGAAGCATTTGTTGCACATCCAAATGATGGAAGCCTTCTAATTGGTATTTTCAGCTATTAATAATTTTAATATTTTTACAAATTCTATATGATTATGATATGTGTTATAATGCTGGTCAGCTAGTTAGTCTCACAGTGCATCACTTTTCTCATCTTTAAAATGGGGAAAATAATAGTAACTTTGAGAATTAGAGAGAGAGAGAGAGAGAGTGTGTGTGTGTGTGTGTTTAAAGCCCTTAATGCTATCATGTAAGTGATAGTTACTGTGAATAATCTACAATATGGTAGATTGTATCTATATAATCAAGACTGACTGTATCTTTGGAGATTATACGGTTTATTTGGGATAAGACTGTATGGGCCAAGAAAGCAGAGTTTGCACATTTTGGATGGAAATACGAAATTGGTATAGTAATGCTCTTATCCCTTTGGAGAATTAAATGCAAATAAATATAGTTTGACAGTACAGATCTTTCAAAACAAGGAAGTAGGGCTGTAGAAAAAAACATGTCTTTGGTGGTGGTGTGAAAGGACTGGTTAAAATCTTTCAAGGGTAGTGTTGCGAAGCCTAGTACAGGATCACCTTTTTTTCCGAATATCCATTAGTTTGGATGAAAAACATCTACAGATAATGTCATTCAGTTATTGTCCAGTGCTGCATGTGGTTTCTGTGGCTAACTCCATGAAAATATTTAGTAATTGCAGATTTACTGTTTTCTTAACTCAGTTGTCTAGAAAAGATGTTAACTGGATTTTTTTTTTTTTGAAACAAAATAGTCTTAAAAGTTTTGAAATAGGCATTACAGATAATTACATGTTATCATAGTTTTTTTTAAACACAAGAGTGTTTACCTTTACTTTTTTGCTAGTCATAAAGGCTACATGAAGAGTGATTGACTTTTAAAGATGGATTGAATGTGATTTTATGATACTTTATGGAAGACTAATTGTGTATGTATGTCTAAAGAAAATTCTGCTGTGAATGCATGTATTAGATCCAGTAATCATAGTATGTTAGGTTAGCCTGCCATTAGAAAAAAGAGCCCCCTCTCCCCCATTATAGAAAGTAATGTCTATTGTGGAAATTTTATAAAAACAAATGATGAAAAATAATTATCTGCACTGTTGGGAATTTTTTTTCTTTCTTTTTTTTTTTTTTTTGAGACAGAGTCTCGCTCTGTCGCCCAGGCTGGAGTGCAGTGGCCAGATCTCGGCTCACTGCAAGCTCCGCCTCCCGGGTTTACGCCATTCTCTGCCTCAGCCTCCCGAGTAGCTGGGACTACAGGCCCTTGCCACCTCGCCCGGCTAGTTTTTTTTTTTTTTGTATTTTTTAGTAGAGATGGCGTTTCACCATGTTAGCCAGGATGGTCTTGATCTCCTGACCTCGTGATCCGCCCGTCTCGGCCTCCCAAAGTGCTGGGATTACAGGCTTGAGCCACCGTGCCCGGCCAGGAATTTCTTAAGGTTCTCTTTAGGGCTCTCTTGCCTTGAGAGATACTGCAAAATGAAAATCAGTTTTGTACCACAAATATTAGTTTAGAAAGCTGAGTAACACATGTTGGTTAAGCAGGAGTGTTTTATCTTCTGATGTTACTAAACTTTTTGTCCCTAAGTAAGATAAAAAGATTGAACCAAAAGTACTTAGATTCCCACTTCTAATTGGTGAGTCTTCAGAATAACTAGACCAGTGAGAAGTAAGCCCCCACTTCTGACATAAGCACCATGGGGAAGATACATCAGAGATAAACAGCCCCCACCTGATGGAGTTGGAATGTGCACATATCTTAGGAACTGGCTGCAGAGGTATGCATTCAGTTTGCTGATAAGTGGGGATCAGAATCAACCCCTTTAGAGTTTCCCACAACTGGTGGGAAGTGTGTTTTTTTTTTTTTTTTTTTTTGAGACAGAGCCTCGCTTTGTCGTCCAGGCTGGAGTGCAGTGGCACGATCTCGGCTCACTGCAAGCTCCGCTTCCCGGGTTCGCCATTCTCCTGCCTCTGCCTCCTGAGTAGCTGGGGCTACAGGCGCCCGCCACCGCGCCCGGCTAATTTTTTTGTATTTTTAGTAGAGACGGGGTTTCACCGTGTTAGCCAGGATGGTCTCGATCTCCTGACCTTGTGATCCGCCCGCCTCGGCCTCCCAAAGTGCTGTGTTTTTAATTTTAATTTTAATTTTTTAATTTTATATTTATTTATTTATTATTATTATACTTTAAGTTCTAGGGTACATGTGCATAACGTGCAGGTTTGTTACATATGTATACTTGTGCCATGTTGGTGTGCTACACCCATCAACTCGTCAGCACCCATCAACTCGTCATTTACATCAGGTATAACTCCCAATGCAATCCCTCCCCCCTCCCCCCTCCCCCCTCCCCCCTCCCCATGATAGGCCCCAGTGTGTGATGTCCCCCTTCCCAAGTCCGAGTGATCTCATTGTTCAGTTCCCACCTATGAGTGAGAACATGCGGTGTTTGGTTTTCTGTTCTTGTGATAGTTTGCTAAGAATGATGGTTTCCAGCTGCATCCATGTCCCTACAAAGGACACAAACTCATCTTTTTTTATGGCTGCATAGTATTCCATGGTGTATATGTGCCACATTTTCTTAATCCAGTCTGTCACTGATGGACATTTGGGTTGATTCCAAGTCTTTGCTATTGTGAATAGTGCCGCAATAAACATACGTTGCATGTGTCTTTATAGCAGCATGCTTTATAATCCTTTGGGTATATACCCAGTAATGGGATGGCTGGGTCATATGGTACATCTAGTTCTAGATCCTTGAGGAATCGCCATACTATTTTCCATAATGGTTGAACTAGTTTACAATCCCACCAACAGTGTAAAAGTGTTCCTATTTCTCCACATCCTCTCCAGCACCTGTTGTTTCCTGACTTTTTAATGATTGCCATTCTAACTGGTGTGAGATGGTATCTCATTGTAGTTTTGATTTGCATTTCTCTGATGGCCAGTGATGATGAGCATTTTTTCATGTGTCTGTTTGCTGTATGAATGTCAATTGAGATAGAGTCTCACTCTGTCACCCAGGCTGGAGTGCAGTGGCGTGATCTCTACTCACTGCACCCTCTGCCTCCTGGGTTCAAGTGATTCTCCTGCCTCAGCCTCCAGAGTAGCTAGGACTACAGGTGCGCGCCACCAAGCCTGGCTAATTTTTTTGTATTTTTAGTAGAGACAGGGTTTCACCATGTTGGCCAGGCTGGTCTCAAACTCCTGAATCAGGTGATCCGCCCGCCTCGGCTTCCTGGAGTGCTGGGATTACAGGCATGAGCCACTGCGCCAGGCCTCCTGGAAGTGTTTTGACTTTATATTGAGACTTTGGAGGTGTCCAGCAGCTACCTGGCAGAAGTTCTAGAGGAGTTCTTAACATTACATCTCTTGCCATCCTGGGATGGGATAGTGGATTGATTGCCTTGGCTCCCTGGTGGAGCTTGGGGAACAAGGTTGGAGACGTGGAGTTGATACGAGATGGAAAGGTGGTGCCACTATTTCCATCTTTGTCTACTGCATATTCATTAAACTAGGCTCCTTTTACTTCCATGAGGAACAAGAGTCTTATGGTAAGAGTGTTCATTTTTATAAATAGATGGGGTGACTTAGGAAGATTTGGGTCAAATTGCCTCCTCATCCGCCTTCATTTCTCTAAGGTTGGGGTTAATTTAAATCTCTTTATCCTGTGGTATGTGTGTGTGCAAGTTTGTGTGTACCTATAGATCTACTTTTTTAATTGTAATTTTACTAAGTTTTATTTTTTAGAGGCAAGGTTGCACCCTGTTACCCAGGCTGGAGTGCAGTGGTATGATTTTGAAAGAGAGTACTAGCTGGATTTCCTAGACCTTCAAAGAATTCCTAAGCCTAGTTGGGGAAGATGACCACACCTGCCTTTAAACATGGGACTTGTAACTCAGCTCACACCCAACCAATCGGGTAGTAAAGAGGGCTCACTAAAATACAAATTAGGCCACAGCCGGAGGTAAAGAAATAGTCAAATCATATATCCCCTGAGAACACGGGGGAGGGACAATGATCGGGATATAAACCCAGGCATATAAACCCCTTTGGGTCCCCTCCCTTGTATGGGAGCTGTTTTCACTCTGTTAAATCTTGACACTGCACAGTCTTCTGGTCCGTGTTTATTACGGCTTGAGCTGAGCTTTCCCTTGCCGTCCACCACTGCTGTTTGCCGCCATGGCAGACCCACCGCTGACTTCCACCCCTCTGGATCCCACAGGGTGTCCAGCTGTGCTCCTGATCCAGCATGGCGCCCATTGCCGCTCCTGATCGGGCTAAAGACTCGCCATTGTTCCTGCATGGCTAAATGCCCAGGTTCGACCTAATTGAGCTGAACACTAGTTGCTGGTTTCCACGGTTCTCTTCTGTGACCCATGGCTTCTAATAGAGCTAAAACACTCACCGCATGGCCCAGGGTTCCATTCCTGGGAATTCGTGAGGCCAGGAACCCCAGATCAGAGAACAAAAGGCTTGCTGTCATCTTGGGAGTGGCCGCCACCATCTTGGGAGTGGCCCACCACCATCTTGGGAACTCTGAGAACAAAAACCCACCCGTAACAATTATACCTCATTGCAACCTCATATACCGTTTTAAAAAAACTGAAATGAATTCAGCGATTTTGTTGTTTGCAGTTGTTTTTCACCTAATATTTTATGATATTACTCATGTCATTAGTTTTCCACTTAACTTTTAGTGGCCCCATGCTATTTCATTGTATGAATGTACCATAAGTAGTCCTCCATTCTTAAGACACCTAGATTTCTTTCATTCTTTATTACAAATAGTGCTACATTGAACATTATTATAGCTAATATCCGTCTGTGCCTATGCATTATTTATTTAGGAGAAATTGTGGGTGGAATTGCTGGGTCAAAAGATCTGCTCATCTTTATTTTTCATTTTTATTTTTTAAGACAAGGTCTTGCTCTGTTGCCCAGGCTGGAATGCAGTGGCACGATCACAGCTCACTGCATCCTTGAGCTCCTGGGCTCAAGTGATCCTCCCACCTCAGCGTCCTGAGTAGCTGGGACCACAGGCATATGCCACCATGCCCAGCTAATTAATTTTTTTTTTTTTTTTGTCATAGAGACTATGTCTCCCTATGTTGCCCAGGCTGGTCTCAAACGTTGGGGCTCAACCTGTCCTCCCACATCGGCCTCCCAAAGTGTTTGGATTATTTGTGAGCTACCATGCCTGGGGTGCCCATCTTTAACAGTTTTGTTATACATGGCCAAATTGCCCACCAAAAAGATTATGCCAGTTTACCCTTTACAACAAAGCCATTAGAGAGACCTTTTACTTGCCATTATTGGGATTATCATTTTTGTTAAACAGCTTTATTCAGGTTTGACTTTATACTTCCTTCTCTTCCCTTCTTACAGATTTTAACATTTTATGTAGCTAAGTCTTGTTCTTCCTTTAGGTATCTTGTGTAGATGGGCTTTTCCTACCTTATGTTTACATAGTGATTAATTTTATTTTTTCAAGTATTTTCATACTTTCATTTTCAATTTTTGGTTTTGCAGTTATTCCAGAACATGTTTAGTTGTACAGTATGAGGTAGAGGGTCCAAAAAATTTTAAGCTTTTGATTAACCAATTTCCTCAATACTGTTTAATGAATGATCTCTTTTTCTGTGGATGTCGGAAACTTTACTATTGGGTCTTCTATTGTCTCACAGTATTTTATCTTTTATTTTTGTAAATGGGATTTGTCTCTCTCCCCCTGCCCCCCCACATATATATGTAGGTATATAAAACATTTATAAAGGTTTATATATAGTATATTAAAAAATACATTGTATGAATGTACCATAAGTAGTCCTTCATCTTTAGATACTTAGATTTCTTTCAATCTTTATGACAAATAGTGTTACACTGGAAATTATTATAGCTAATATCCTTTCGTGCCTATGCATTAATTATTTGGGAGAAATTGTGAATACAATTGCTGGGTCAAAAGATCTGCCCATCTTTACTTTTCATTTTTTTGAGGCAGGGTCTCACACTGTTGCCCAGGCTGGAACCCATTTTCTTTCTTTAATGCTGTGTGTATTTTCTTAATCTCACTATTGCTGGTAAATAGAAGAGTTTTAAACTTCTTTTGTATATTTATTGTGTAACCAGTCGCTTTTTGAATCTCTTATTTATTATAATGACTTTTCAGTTAATTCTCTTAGATTTTCCAGGTACATAATCATACCATCTGGAGCCAGCCATTTTTTTGTAAGGGTTTTTTCATGATTAATTTTGACTGACGGAAGTGGTGCTAGAATGATTTTTCTTAATTTTATTGACTTGAAATATAATGTTTTGATATGGTACCTGTGTATTTTATCTACTCAGCTCTCAAAAGGGTTTTAAAATATCTGGAAAATCACTCTACCAAGTGATCTCTAAGGACCCTTCTAGCTCAGAAGTTTTGTGATTCTACTTTTATGTCAAAAGATAAAAGATTCCTGGTAACATACATAGCTCTCTTCCTTTATAATTATTGTTGTCTTGCTTCACCCCCCCAAGTGATTACTCTGCACTTTTATTTCCTTGGAACTTGAAGATTTTTTTCTGTGTGGTTTAGCGTAAAATTAAAAGAGAAAACTGACAGACTCATCCCTACTCAGACTGTGCGCTCAGACTGTGCAAAATCACGCCTCATGATTTTCTTCTGGTAAGATCCTTGTGGTGAGTTGTCTCACCAAGCTATGTTCCTGCCATGGACTACTTAAAGTTCCCCAAGCCTCATTTAGTAGTTGTCAGAACTGAGGTTAATAGGAGTCATTGGGAGGTGATACATAGACCCGGATGCAGTGAAGGTAGGACAGAATGGGAGAGGTAGGAATGGGGAAGCACCTAGTATGAACTCTTCTTTCTCTGGCCCCCTTTCTGCTTCATGGTTATCTCTCTGGACTCCTTTGACTCTGCTCTCTTACTGAAATTTCTGGCTTCCTGTTTATTTTCCAGATATACCTTGTATCCTTTCTTTTAGAAAATTGCTCTTTACCTCCTTTCTACTTTGATCAGGAGTACTACATGCTTTCCACCAGTATGGGAAGTGGCCCTGATCAGTTCACCTAATGTCCCCATCTTGTCACAAAACTACTACAAAATTTCTTGACCAGTGGCAATCATGTACTCCACCTTGCAAAGCGTGTGGCAAAGTATTGTTTAAAGTTGAGTTTCCTTATAACATGGAACTACTGATATGGAAACATTAATGAAAGGAGAGACAGATACTTCATAAAGACAAATGGTCAGATAATTATATATATATTTAAAATTTTATTTATTTACTTATTTATTTTTTTGAGACAGAGTCTCACTCTGTCACCCAGATTGGAGTGCAGTGGTGCGATCTTACTGCAACCTCCCATTCTCCTGTCTCAGCCTCCTGAGTAACTGGGATTACAGGCAAATACCACCATGCCTGGCAAATTTTTGTATTTTTAGTAGAGATGGAGTTTCGCCATCACTTCTGGTCGCCATCTCTATTGGTCAGGCTGTTTTTGAACTCCTGATCTCAGGTGATCCACTTGCCCTGGCCTCCCAAAGTGCTGAGATTACAGGCGTGAGCCACCGTGCCCAGCCAGAAAATTATAGAATAGTAACTGAGTGGTTGAACATTACAAAGTAGATAGTGTGGGAGTAGTGTCACCGAGATAGAAGAAGCTTCTGAAGAGTCTTTTTTTGTTTGTTTTTTTGTTTTTTGAGATGGAGTCTCGCTCTGTTGCCTAGGCTGGAGTGCAGTGGTGTGACCTTAACTCACTGCAATCTCCGCCTCATAGGTTCAGGCACTTCTCCTGCCTCAGCCTCCTGAGTGGTTGGGATTACAGGCGCCCGCCACCATGCCCAGCTAATTTTTGTATTTTTATTAGAGATGGGTTTCACCATGTGCTCTCTAACTCCAGACCTCAAGTGATCTGCCTGCCTTGGCCTCTCAAAGTGCTGGGATTATAGGTGTGAACCTCTAGGCCCGGCCCGAAGAGTCTGTTGTCTTAGACCTCCTACCTGATTTCCTCCCTGAACTTTCAGATCTGTGTATCTGATTGCCCACTGGATAACTCCACTTCTTAAAGGCCCATAGGAAACTCAGTTTAGTATGTCTGCAACAGAATTTACCTTCTTCTCTTACAAAAATCTTTTCAAGTGTGTGTTTATTTTTTTAAATTAAATTTTATTTTTTATCTCAGCACTACCATCTCCCTAGTTATTCAAGCCAGAAACCTGGCAGACACATTTTACTCTATTCTCCACATCCTCATGTACAGGCATCAAACTCAAGCCTGTGGATTTGAACCCATTGTGTCGTCATCCCTCCTATGTCTTCTCTAGTTCAGGTCCTCATCATCTCTTGCCTTTGTTTCCCTAAGGTCTTCTGACTGGTGTCCCTGCAGCCAGGTAGGTAATCTTTTTAAGCTCTCATGATTTTCTTATTCTGTGGCTTAAAACCCGATATTCTCCATTGCGTATTTCCAGTTTCATGACTCACCCCCCCCCTTTTTTTTTATGAGACAGAGTCTCGCTTTGTCGCCGGGTTGGAGTGCAGTGGTGCGATCTCAGCTCACTACAACCTCTGCCGCCCAGGTTCAAGCAATTCTTCTGCCTCAGCCTCCTGAGTAGAGTAGCTGGGACTATAGGCGTGAGCCACCATGCCCAGCAAATTTTTGTATTTTTAGTACAGATGGGATTTTACCATGTTGGCGAGGATGGTCTCAATCTCTTGACCTTGTGATCCACCTGCCTCGGCCTCCCAAAGTGCTGGTATTACAGGTGTGAGTCACTGCACCCAGCCTCATGACCCCTTCTTTTGCCTCCCTTATGTTGTGTGATTTTGTTTAAAAGTAAAAAGTACTGAAATTCTTTGATTTTGGAACTGTTCATGTTTTTGCTTGCCTTGGGCATGGAGTAGTTTTTCTGTCCCTTTATCTTACTTTGTGAGGTCTTAGCTTAAATGCCACTATTCCAGGAAGCTTCTTTATACTACCAAGTGTGTGTTGTGCTCTTCCTGTTTGGCCAAATACTCTATACTGTAATATTTATGTATTACTCATAATACATAAATATTACGAATTATGAATTATAATGTTTATTATGAATTATAATTACTTTTTTACTCATTAGTCTGTGTCCTGCTTTTGACTGCTCTGTGAGTGCCAGGGCCATGTATAACATCTTTACTTTCATACTTTTGGTGGCGTGCTTGTTAAAAATAGATGTCCCATACTAGGTACTGTTTGTGTTAAAAATGCAACAGTAAATAAGAGGCTGTTCTGGTTGTTAACTGCTGTGTGACGAATGGCTTCAAAACCTTACAGCTTAAAGCAACAGTAGTATTTATTTACTCATGATTTTATGATTTTTATAGGACTCTTTGGGGATAGTTTATCTTTGTTTCATCTGGTGTCAGCTCAGTGGGGGTTAGATTGTCTACTTCCAAATGGCTCACTTACGTAGCTGGCAGTTTATGCTGGCTGCTATCCAGGAGCTCAGCTAGGGCTATTTACCAGAGGTACTAAATGAGGCCTTTTCCTGTGGCCTGGCCATGACTGGTAGGTTCTAAGAAGGAGTGCCCTAAGAACAAGCATTTCAAGAGACTAGGCTGGGAACTGATAGAGCATTACTTCTGCTGTATTCTGTTGGCTAAGAAGACAGAGTCAGCCCAGATTGAAGAGGAAGAGAATTAAACTCCATCTGTTGATGGAGAAAATGACAAAGGATTTTCAGCTGTACTTAATTTGCTACACAAACTTAAAATACAAAAAATTAAACTACAAAAATTGTGGAGTGAATTAATTCCTGTCTATACTTTCATCTTCCCAAGAATCAAAGTACAACGTTAAGTATAATTTTATTTTATTTTATTTTATTTTTTTGAGATGGAGTTTCACTCTTGTTGTCTAGGCTGGAGTGCAATGGCGCATTCTTGGCTCACTGCAACCTCTGTCTCTCGGGTTCAAGCGATTCTCCTGCGTCAGCCTCCCAGAGCTGGGACTACAGGCACGTGCCATAATGCCTGGCTAATTTTTTGTATCTTTAGTGGAGATGGGGTTTCACCGTGTTAGCCAGGATGGTCTCGATGTCCTGACCTCATATCTGTCCACCTTGGCCTCCCAAAGTGCTAGGATTATAGGTGTAAGTCACCGCTCCTGACCCAGTTTCCTAATTTTTACATTTTAATTGAGTATGTAACTTAATCAGTGTTGTGTTCTTTTTTTTTTTTTTTTTTCAAGTTTCGTCTTTCACAAATCCTCATGCACTGATATTACCCTAAGCGTATTTCTGGAGTTGAGATTAGTGTATTGGAGGGTATGTGTAATAGAAATTTTGGTACTTAACTGCAAACCTGCCTTATAGAAAGATAATTTATACCTCAGCTTTTAGTGCAGGAGAGAACTAATTTGTTTAGAACATTGCCCCCAGAGGGTATCGTAAGTAATTGTTTTTGGTTAGTCTGTTGGCAAAAATTGATAGATTGCTTTTATTTTTCTTTCTTTAGTGCCTGTTTGAGCTCTGTATTTTGGGGGGTGTTCACTTTTTTCTTACTGATTTTCAGGTGCTCTTTGAGTATTGTATCTTTAACTCTTTGCATGTCGTATATTGGAAGTATTACCAACATTGTTTTTAAATTTGCTATATATTTTAAAAATTCTTACGAAGAACTGTTACATTTTTATGTAGTCTCATATATTACTCCTCTTCTTTATGGTTTTTGGTTTTGGGATAATGTTGAAAAGACTTTCCCTATTCCAAAATTATAAAACTGTTAACACTTGATTGATACTACATTTTTATGGTTTCATATTTTTATGTATAAGTCTTTGACCTATTTGAAAATATTTTTTCTGTGTGCAGAGAAAGGAACCAAATTTATTTTTTTTCAAATGGCTTGACAGCTTTTGCAGCATCATTTATTAAGTTACCTTTTTTCCACAGATTTAAAGCACCACCTTTATTAAATTCAGAATGCCCATATGTTCTTGGATCTATCTCTGGAATCTTGGATTTATTCCATCGAGCTGTTTGTCTCTATATGTATCAGTAACAAGTTCTTGTAGCTCTTAGTACATTATAATATCTAAATAGGACCAGACTTCCCTCATTATTCTCTTTCTGAATTTTTTTTTGGTTGGTCTCACATGTTTAATTTCATGATTTTTTATAGTTTTTCAGTTGATTCTCTTTTGTTTTCTAGGTAGAAAATACCTACAAATATTGGTGAATGTTCCCTGTTCCTTTCTAATATTTATGCCTTTTTATTTTGTTGGCTTTTCTAATTCCTTTGGCTACCACTTTCAGAATAATTTTAATTAATAGTGATGGCAGCCAGTCTCCTTGTTTGATGCCTGATGTTAATGGTAATGTTTCAAATATTGCTCCGTTAAGCGTTGTGCAGACTTTGGTTAGGGTGTGTGGGTATGCGTGTGTGTGCTCTTTAAAATCACATATAACATAATTTTCTGTAAGGTATGGATGTTGACTGTTATCAAATACCTTTTTTGGTTTCTCTTGACATAGTTATATTTTCCAACCTTTGTCCTTCCAATATGGTGAATTATATTAACTGATTTTTCTAGTATCAAAATATTCTTATGTTCTTGTAGTGAACATTTATCATATATTACTTTCTAATATAGTGTGGATTTCTACTTGTTAATACTGTTTTGGATGTTTGTAGCCATAGTCATTCGTAAGTGAAATAGGCATGCAGTTCTATTTATGTGTTCTCTTCGTGAGGTTTAACATCACTATTATACTGGTTTCATCAAAATAATATCCTTTCTCTGTGCTCTGGAACAGTTTAAATAGCATGTGATTGAAATAACTCACCTATTTGTGTAGGCCTGGTGCTTTTTGTGGAGTAGTCCTTTGTTTATTCTCTTAGCTTCATTGGTTATTTATGTGTTAAATTTCTCTCATTCCTTGGATCAATTTTGGTAATTCTTATTTTTTCTCAAAAAATCATTTATTTCGTGTAGATTTGTGGACGATTACAATTTGATAAATGTTTGGGTTATTTCCCCCTTTTTGGTGATTTCAGCTTTTGTTATTGTTGTTTATGACTCTGTTTCTTGGCAGAAACAAGATTGAACTCAGTTCTCCTTTATTTGTCATCCTTTCACCACTCTGGCTAAGCTTCCAGTTGTTTCAAATACTTAATTTTTGTACTTTTTTTTTTGAGACGGTGTCTCACTCTGTCACCCAGGCTAGAGTACAGTGGCGCGATCTTGGCTCACTGCAACCTCCGCCTCCTGGGTTCAAGCGATTCTCCTGTCTCAGCCTCCCAAGTAGCTGGTATTATAGGCATGCGCCACCGTGCCCGGCTAATTTTTGTATTTTTAGTAGAGATGGGGTTTCACCATCTTGGCCAGGCTGGTCTCGAACTCCTGACCTTGTGATCCACTTGCCTCAGCCTCCCAAAGTGCTGGGATTACAGCTGTGAGCCCCTGCACCCAGCCAACTTTTGTACATTTTAAGTATTGCTAGTGGGGGAGGGGGAATCGGTAGACCACTAAATTCCACAGCCATTATACATATTTCTATTTGAAGACTTAATTTCAGAATCTTATTATCTATTAGTAGCGGTGTAATATGATTGATCTGTTAGATTTGGTAAAATTCTATTCTAGACAGTATTGGTGGAATCAAGTTGAGTAAATAGGTTATTCTTTGCTGTGTCAGTGTTATGTAGTTCCACAAAGTGAAACTTTTAGTGATTAAAATGTAAAAATATGAAACCTTTTGAAATCGAAAACAAGGTAATATAGTCAACTTGTTTACATGGACAAAATAATTTTCTGAAAACAACTAGAAGAGCAGAATAAAATATATTTAAAAGTTTTATTCTTTCAGAGCTAACATGCATAGCAGCAAAAGAAATCATGAACAGAGTAAACAGACAACCTACAGAATGGGGGGAAATATTTGTAAACTCTCCATCCAACAAAGTTATAATATCCAGAATCTATAGGGAACTTAAGCAATTGAACAAGCAAAAATCAAACAACCCCATTAAAAATTGAGCAAAGAACATGAACAGGCACTTTTCAAAAGAAGACATACATATGCAGCCATAAGCATATGAATAAATAACATCATTAATCATTAGGGAAATGCAAATCATACCCATAATGGGATACCATCTCATACCAGTCATCAATGACTATTACTAAAAAGTCAGAAAATAACAAGCTGGTGAAGTTTCAGAGAATAAGGAACGCTTAAAAACTGGTGGTGGGAATGTAAATTAGTTTAGCCATTGTGAAAAAGTAGTGTGGTGATTTCTCCACTTAAAATAAGGGTGTCATTTGACCCAGCAACCCCATTATTGGATATATGCCCAAAGAAATATAAATTTTTCTATCATAAAGACACATGCACATGTATGTTCATTGCAGCACTATTCACGACCGCAAAGACATGGAATCAAATGCCCATCAGCGATAGACTGGATAAAGAAAATGTACATACACACCATGGAATACCATGCAGCCATAAAAAAGAATGAGATTATGTCTTTTGTAACAACATGGGTGAAACTGGAAGCCATTGTCCCAAGTGAACTAATGCAGGAACAGAAAACCAGATACTGCATGTTCTCACTTGTAAGTGGGAGTTACACATTGTGTATACATGGACACAAAGAAGGGAACAACCAGACACTAGGGCCGACTTGAGGGTTGAGGAGGGGAGGAGGAGGGAGATGATTATAAAAGTACCTATTGGGTACTGTGTTTATTACTTAGGTGATGAAATAATCCGCACACCAAACCCCTGTGACATGCAGTTTACGTATATGACAGACGTGCCCATGTACCCCTGAACCTAAAATTAAAAAACAAAGAAATTACCAGGACTGAATCTATATGAAAGCAGGAATTCAGGGCGAGAAGCAGAATATTAAAGACTGCTTTTCTTCTGAGGACATTTGCCACATTCTGAGGAGCTTTACTTTGCTTTTGAAGGCCTCACAAGGCACAGGATATAGAAATTGAAGCCCAGATTGGCCTAAGGTGGGGAGTCTAATAAGAAATTCCTTCCCTATAAAACTGAGACTCCAAAGAGCCATGCCTTTAGAGTATGGGCGAACCAAAATTTAAACCCCTCCTGTGCCCTTGCCCACAGGAGGCTGTAAGAAAAGTTGCCTTGGACCTAGAAAAAAAACGCTCCTTTATTCCTAAGTCGTTATAACAATTGGCCTTCTCTCTCTTGGATTTGCCGTTCAAATTTTACTTTGCCTGATACCAAAAAACCCTTCAAGCTGTGACTTAAAGGGGTTTTAGATGCCTCACAGAAAGAAATGAAAATCCTCTCAGAATACATTTTAATTTTAGGCTCCAGGGAATTCTCACAAATAATTTTCTATAGAATTAGTTCACAGTAAATTATAACCAAGCATACAAGGAAACATGATATGATGAGTAAGAGGCAGCAAAAACAACAGGCAGAAATAGACCCTTAAAAACTTTGGATATTGGAAATATCAGACACAGATTATAAAACAACTGTATTTATTGGTGGAAAAATATCTACTGGGAACAGGAAACTTAACACATTTGAAAAAGATCTGAACAGTGAAACCTCTACAAGTGAAAAATGCAGTAATAATTGTAATGAAAAAGCTGGGTGTAGTTAACAGCAGATTGGATACAACTAAAGAAAGAGATACTCAATGACCTGGATATATGAGTGAAGAAATTATCCAGAATGTATCACAGAGAAGGAAATGGGCAAAAAGAAAGAGGGTAAGATATATATTTATAAACACACACATACACATGTTACATAAAATGAGAAAGTGTGACACGTCTTTCATTAGTTTTCGAAGAGCAGAAGGGAAAAATAATGGGAAAGGAGTAGACAAGATTTGATGAGATAGTAGTTGAGAATGCTTCAGAGCTGATAAAAAGCACCACGACAAATTTGAGAAGCTGAGAGAACTGCAAGCAGAATAGCTTAAAGAAAATATGCATCTAGAGACATTGTAGTAAAATGAACAACATCAACAACAAAGAAAATATCTTAAAAGTTGCCAGAGAATAAAAGATTACCTTCAAAGGAGCTGAGGCAGTTACAATGATAGCTGACTATACAGGGGCAAAAATGGAAGCCAGGATATGGTGGAGTGGTATCTCAACGTGCTGGACAAAAATTTGCCAATCTGGACTGGGTGTGGGGGCTCATGCCTGTAACCCCAGCACTTTGGGAGACTCAGGTGGGAGGATTGCTTGGGCCCAGGAGTTTGAGACCAACCTGGACAACATAGTCAGACCCTATCTCTGCAAATACTTTAAAAAAACTAGACGAGCGTGGTGGCATGTGCTGGTGGTTGGTCCCTGCTCAGACCATAGGCACAGCCATTTGGGAAACTGAGGCTGGAGGATTGCTTGAGCCCAGTGAGGCTGCAGTGAATTGTGATTGTGCTGCTGCAGTCCAGCCTGGATAACACGGAGTGAGTGAGAATTCGTCTCCAAAAAAAAAAAAAAAAAAAAAAAAAAGCCAATCTGGATTTCTGTACCTGATGAAAGTATATTTCAGCAATAAGGGTAAAATAGTGAAATAGACATTTTCAGATAGAATTGGAAAATATTCTCTGATTTTAAAGAGAACATGTATAGATAGAAATATTTTCTGATTGGTTCTAGTATTATAATTAAGTATTCTAATATAGTTGACCCTTGAACAACGTAGGAGTTAAGGGTGCCCGCTCCCTGTGCAGTTGAAAATCCATTTACAACTTTTGACTCCCTCGGACTTAACTACTAATAGCTTACTGTTTACTGCGAGCCCTACTGATAATATAAACAGTTGGTTAACACATAGACTCATATCTACATGTATTTTATGCATTAATTTTGATATTTGTAGGCTGTGTGGTTCATCTGAATTTTTTCAAAGTGTTGTGAATCTCCAAAAATTTTTTAAAATATATATTTTGAAAAAATCCACATGAGTGTACTGGCACAGTTCAAACTCATGTTGTTCAAGGGCAAGCTGTATAAGCAATTCTGAGCTTCACATAATTATTTTATTCCTAGAAATTTATTGTTTATACTTAGTAAACACAGATACTGTTTGGCAGTACTTTTACCAATATATTACTCCAACTTTTAGATCTTTATTCAGAATCATCAGTATTTTTGTAGGAAATCTTTTGTGGTATGATTAATGAATGTTTTGAAGTCTTGCTATATTAATAATGTATTTTTTTATTTTTACTTTTTGGGTTATTTTTTAATTTTTTAATTTTCATGGGTATGTAGTAGGTGTATATATTTATGGGGTACATGAGATGTTTTGGTTCAAGCATGCAGTGTGAAATAAGCACACATAGAGAATGGGTATCCATCCCCTGAAGCATGTATTCTTTGTGTTACAAATAACCAAATGACACTTTTAGTTACTTTAGAATGTACCATTGTTATTATTGTCTAGTCACCCTAGACAATAATATGGTTAATAATAGTTGCACTATCAAATAGTAGGTCTTACTCTTTCTTCAGAACTATTTTTTGTACTCAATGACCAATTTCACCCCAATAATGTAATTCTTAATATTCATATTTGAAATGGTAAAATGCAAACCACATTTGGAGAAAACTGTGTTCTGCTATTTGCAAAAATTAGTCCTGGAAATTACTTTACTCTCACTGCCCCAGTCCCAAATACATTTCTGGGGGAAAAAATAGTGGGAGTTGTGTTTTTCATCCATGAACAAGGTTTGTATAAGGGAGAGCCTAGGATAGTGGGAAGAGCAAACAGACCTTAAAGTTAAATGGATCTGGATTGGAATCTGGCTCCACCACTTAGTAATGGAGTCTTGATCAAGTGACAACCCTTCTGAGACTTAGTTTTTTCATTTATAAAATAGGAATAACAACTACCTTGCAGTTGTATTGTGGGCGTATTGCAGTTATGTTTGTAAAAAGCACTGAGGACAGTGTATGACTCCTAGTGGGTTCCCAATATGTGGCAACTTAAAAATTGTTACTAGAGGTTGAGCTTCTGAAAAACTGAAATCTGAAATGATCCAAAATCCAAAACTTTTTGAGTGCAGATATGACACCAGAGGTGGAAAATACCAAACCTGACCTGCGATGAATCACAGTGAGAACTTTGTTTTGTGCACAAAATATTGTGTAAAATTACCTTAAGGCTGTGTATCTAAGGTGTAAATAAACATAAATGAATTTTATGTTTATACTTGGGTCCCATCTCCAGAGTATCTCATTATGTATATGCAAATATTCAAAAATTTGAAAAAAAAAAAAATCCGAAACACTTCCGGTCCGAAGCATTTTGCATAAGGCATACTTGTGCTGAGTAAAATAGAAGCGTTAATTAAATCTGGCAAGGAAGTTGAAATAGTACAAGTAATATAAAAGAATTGATGATACTTTTAGTATTGAAGAGTTAAGGACATTGATAGTAATGATACATTTTTTTTTGAAGACAAGAAAATGTCAGAGTAAGGCTTTACCTGTTGATTTGATGGTTAGTTTTCCGTAACGTTGGTTGTGTGTATTGCTCCCAGGTCAGGCAACTTCACATTATTATTATTATTAGTTAATTGATTAATTTTTTGAGACAGAGTCTTGCTCTGTCGCCCAGGCTGGAGTGCAATGGCGTGATCTTGGCTTACTGCAGCCGCTGCCTCCTGGGTTCAAGCAATTCTCGTACCTCAGCCTCCCCAGTAGCTGGGATTACAGGCATGTGCCACTACCGCCCGGCTAATTTTTGTATTTTTAGTAGAGGTAGGGTCTTGCCATATTGCTCAGGCTCGTCTCGAATTCCCGAGCTCAGGGAATCTGCCCACTTCGGCCTCCCAAAGTGCTAGGATTACAGGCGTGAGCCACCATGCCCAACCACATTATTATTAGTAGTATTATTTTGAGACGGGAGCTCACTCTGTTGCCCAGGCTAGAGTGTAGTGGCACAATCTCGGCTCACTGCAACTTTCAACAGCCAGGCTCACAGCTTCACATTCTTCATGACACTTATGAGAGAGGCAGTGGTATGAAGGCAAGATGAAATCAGTGACTTTATATAAAAAGTTAAAAAGATTGCCGATTGCCAGCCACAACACACACACACACGCACACGCACGCACACATGCTCTCACACACTCTTACTTTTCTGTCTCTTGATGTTGAAGTTCATGTTGACAGTTAACTTATGGTAAACCTGAATTTTTTTTTCATTAATTCAGTTAAATAAATGGTTATAAACTATGTACTAGACACATTACACTTTTGTTTTCCAAAGGTAAGTTTATTGACCTGAAATAATTTAGGATAACAGCCATCAGAGAACTCTAATTACTGTTTAAATTAAGAATACTTATTTCTATAAAATATTTGATAGACCTAGATTTTTCTTTTTATAGTTTACAGTTGAGACATGAATATAATTTTTGTTTGTTTGTTTTTGAAACAGTCTCGGCCGGGTGCGGTTTCTCATGCCTGTAATCCCAGCACTTTGGGAAGCTGAGGCAGGTGGATCACTTGAGGTCAGGAGTTCAAGACCAGCCTGGCCAACATAGCAAAACCCCGTCTCTACTAAAAAATACAAAAATTACTCAGGCATTGTAGTGCACGCCTGTAATCCCAGCTACTTGGGAGACTGAAGCAGGAGAATCACTTGAACCCGAGAGGTGGAGGTTACAATGAACCAAGATTGTGCCACTGCACTCCAGCCTGGGTGACAGAGCGAGATTCCGTCTCAAAAAAAGCAAAAAAAAAAAAAAAAAAAAAAAAAAAAAAGCAAAACGAAAGTCTCGCTCTGTTGCCTAGGCTAGAGAGGGTAGTGGCGCTATCACTGCTGAATACAGCCTTGATTTCCAGGCTCAGGAGATCCTCCCCACTCAACTGATCCTCTGAAATAGCTGGGACCACAGGTATGTGCCATCATGCCCAGTTACCTAAAAAAAATTTTTTTAGAGACAAGATCTCCCTGTGTTGCCCAAGCTGGTCTCAAACTCCTGGGCTCAAGCAGTCCTCCTGCCTTGCCTTCCCAAAGTGCTAGAATTATAGGTGTGATCCACCACGCCCAACCTCCAATGTTTTATGATGTAGAATTACTTGTACACCTTGCAAATTATTTTCTAGTTTTTTTATTCTTTACTCAACATTTAGCCATTTTTTTCTCTCATTGAGTAATGATGACTAAGTAGAATGTATTAGCTGATTGCATTTTTAAACCATATTTTTTATTCTAATGAAATTTAAGAATGTCATAGAGACAGTGCAGAGGTTTTTATCTTTGAAACTTGATGTAATTTAAAAAATGTTGGCTACACAAATGTGTTACATTTGTAGCTTTTCAGTTTTTTTCAGGTTACAGAGACATTGAAAACAAAGCAGCCATTTCTTGATTTATCTTTTAAGAAATTGTAGCGTCTTCAGTCAAATACTTGAAAGTGGTTTAGGTAAAAAGAGTGACACGGCTTTATCTAAATACACATATACACAAATACTTCCTATTAAACATCTTAAGTGTTTTAATTTTCTTGATTTACTTTAGACACTCATGATGCACAACTTGAGCAGAGCAAATTTTTGTGTAGTTAGATCATGTGATATTAGTATTCATGCAGTGCTGGTTTTGATCTTGGAGGTAATCCCTTATAATCACAGACTTTAAAGAATGTTAGGATTATACTTTCTAAGTTGATATATTTTGCATTAGTAAAAATACATAGGATTAGAAAAGACACTGTATAAAACACATGTAGATTATTTTCTTGTTTACATTTGGCTTTATATTTCATATTTTGAGCTTTGGTTGTTTATATAACACAGACTGGTAATTTCTTATTAACTAGTGAATGTACTATGTGAAAAATTATAGGTTAAGTTTGAGTGAGCCTCTGTTTTATGTCCTCTAATTTTATGTTTTGAAAATGATATTTTTTGATTTTATTATGTCAAACTTAAACTTTTGTGCATCAAAGTCAGTCCTCATAGGAATAGCAGTTACTACTATTGTTTGTTAAGTAGAGTTTATTCATGTATCTCTTCAGTGCTGTAGTCTGACCTTTCTGCAGAACCAACGGGATTTTTGTGTGTAGTATAATCATGTCTTCACATTCTCTAATTCTATTAAGAAAACTGAGGTTAAACAAAAGGAATCTAGGTTTTTAAGTTTATCTAATAGTGCATTTAAAAAAATACCGGACAAAATGGGCTTTTCTAGTCATGATTGCTTATGGGAAATAAATAATATGCTAACAGGTTTTACTGGGTGACTTTTGTGGTGCTCTGCTGAGAAACCTTCCATTTTTGAGATACTAAATAACATTCTAGATTTTTAGTGGAAAAATATGTAATACTGCAGTCTCTCCTTAATGGTTTGTCAGTGTGTATGGTGACCAGTGTTATTAGTTGATGGTAAGCTTTCATTTGAAACATTGTAGTCTTTTTTGTCTTAAATAGCCATTGTCCTTTATAAAAAAGTTTATATAAGAAACTATTTATAAATTATTGCAGTATTGAGAGGATCAATGAAAACTTTGGTGGAAGCAAATCTTTTTTGTAATTTAGTTGATTTTATTTTTAAAATTTCAATATTCAATGATACCAAGGAATTATTGATATTGTTGAGATAATGACGTTGGGATTATGTAAGAAGAACTTGTACTCTTTGTATGTTTTCAGTATGTAGTAGTAGTGAAATAGATCTGGAACCGTTGAAGATAGCAAAATTTGATAATTTTTGAGTCTGGGTCATCTGTCTATAGGGTTTTATTATTCTATTTTTACTTATTTTGTATATGTTTATTAAATGGTATTATAAAAATCAATGAAAGATTACCATGGGCTGGAGGAGGAGCATTGGGGAATGATTGTTTAATTGGGGCAGAGTTTCTGTTTGGAATGATGAAAGTTCTGAAAATAGACAGATGGTACAGCATTGTGAGTGTACTTAACATTGAATTGTACAATTAAAAATGGTTACAATGGTAAATTATTTTATTTTATTTTATTTTATTTTTTTGAGACGGGTGTCTGTCTCCCTCTGCCATCCAGGCTGTAGTGCAGTGGCGGGATCTCGGCTCACTGTAAGCTCCGCCTCCAGGGTTCACGGCATTCTCCTGCCTCAGCCTCCTGAGTAGCTGGGACTACAGGTGCCTGCCACCATGCCCGGCTAATTTTTTTGTATTTTTAGTAGAGACGAAGTTTCATCATGTTAGCCAGGTTGGTCTGGATCTCCTGACCTCGTGATCCACCTGCCTTGGCCTCCCAAAGTGCTGGGATTACAGGCGTGAGCCACCACGCCCGGCCACAATGGTAAATTTTATGTTATGTATTTCACAATAATAACAAACCAATAAAAACAGGTCCATTCATAACAATAATCCCCAAGAACCATTTTCTTTTAGGAAAAACCTTTGGGAATATGCTAGTGGGTGGGAAGAGAAAGAAAAGGAGGGAGTAGGATAAATAGGGTGCTGGCTGTTGTTAAGCTAGTGGCCAGAGGGGTAGTCAGACCTTTGGGGGCTAGCTCTCCAAATGTGTTGGAGGGCACCTTCACTTTCCCCCTTCCTATCTTGTCTTAACTTCCTACTTCAGTATGGAGAAGAGGAAGGAAAAACACTCCTACCATTTCAGCCCTCCCTTAGTAGGGTTGAATTCCAGAGCAGTATTCTAGTGTAGGTTAGTGGTTTGTGAGATACTTTATGCTATCAGCATTAAAAAAAAAAGTTAGAAATATGAAGTGCACTGTGCATAGTAAATGTAAAGGTGGTTACTATAAAAATTTTTTTTCACTTACATATGTATGTGTATGGGTTTGTGATATAAAATATATTCCTTAGAGTGGGGCATGTTTTGAAAAGTAGTAGTATGGAGGATATTGGTAGCCACCTAGTCACTAGAAAGCATATATCAAAATTTGTACAAAGAGGCTTAGATTATAAATAACTCAGCATTTCACCCTATTTTTAGACACTAATCAGACAACCAGGAGGAGCAATAGGCCAGGAACATGTGTAACAAGACTGTTCTATCAGCATATGATGAATAAGCCATGTACAAAGTTAGAGGAGTACATGGGATGGTGGCTTGAAGATGCTTATCTCATTTAGGGCCTTTGTTTTGGGAAGAAATGTGTATTAATTGGTAATTACTAATGAACTTTTTGGGGTAGGTCCTTCTTGTGATCTATTTATTTGCAGAACATGACACATAGTGGATGCTGAGTAAAGCTCTCATATTTACACAAATGTTATTTATGTTAATGTGTGAAAGTTTAATAATATTAAATAAAGATTATTTAAGGTATTAGCTACAGACTGTCATGTTGCTTTAGCCCCCACCCCAACCCTTTTTTTTTTGAAAAATAATTTACTGCTTTATTTTTAGCTTGAAATCACCTTCATGGCATATTTTTCCAGGGAAAGCAAGGGAGAATAGTTAATAGAATTACACTTTAGAGTCAGACAAGACTGAGCTGAAATTTTACTTATACTGTTTACTGGCTAGGTGGCTTGGAAAAATTTTGTAACCTTTTTTGATTTCTATTTCCTCACTGTGAAATCTCCTCTGAGAGTTTTACATAAAATGAAGTGATTTACATAAAATGCCTAGAATTTTATGCTCAGTAAGTGCTTGTTATTAAAGTCAGGTCCCTCTTTCCTCAAATCTAATTCTTCCAAAGTCTGTAATCTTAAGTCAATTTTTTGCTTTAGTTTGGGAATTGTTGGGAATATTATTTTTCTTTGATCAAGAACAAACACTCAGATTAATAAACCTTGTTTATATATAAAATAAAAAATGATAGATGTTCTCTCTGCCCTACAAGTATTTCATATCCTGAAATATTTTATGGCAGTGAGTGAATTACTATTTTATCAGACTAACTCTGTTAAAGGAATTTCATATAATGATTACATGAAAAAGGAGTTAAGAAGTACTGTAATAGTTGTTAACACTAAACTATTTACAAATTATGCCATTATTCCTTATGTTTAAGGTGGTTCTTTTCAGCTTTGATATTTTCTATTGTTAAAAAAACTGTATGAAATATGTTTAATGGATAAAGGTGTATCTTTCAGCTGATTAGTTGGCTTTGTCTTGAAAAAGGACTGAATTTTGTAGATTTGAATGATAAGTTGCTGCCAGGAGGTCTTTAAGTTTTTTTTCCCTCTGAACAGATGTCCTGGCCTGCAGTGACTCCAAATCCCATAATCCTTCCAATTTTCCCCTCCACTAAGTAAATTTCAAAAAGGTGACAATTTTATTATAAGTGATTGACTGAATTCAGGCAAATATTGCAGCTGAGTAAAGACTTCATCCCAATAAGGAACACTTTGATATGACTAAAATGTTAGGCTCCTTATTTTTACTTTTAAGAATTTATGCATGGTGTTCTCTCTCTGTTTCTGAAGTTAGAACTTTTTTTGTGTAATGAACTTTCTTCAAGATTGAAAGTTTTTATGCTCTACGGTGCTGAAGTGTTATACTATTTCATAAATTTTTTTCTTAAATGACATTTAAAAACAGTCAGGATTCATCCAGAAGATAGTAACCACCGTAGGTCTTTCAGCAGAGGAAACTTAATCCAGGAACTAGTTAGACAGGTAATAGAATTGCTCAGGAGCAAATGAGACTCTGAGACAACTCAATTATTAACAACAGCAGGAAGCCTCTATGCTACCCTTAGGATTGAAAGGAAGATGACAAAACATGGTGATACCAGAGTATAGAAGCCAGGGCTCTGTGGCAAAACCAGAGCCATAGCAACTGTGCATGGTAGGAGCTGGGACATCAGAGGGCTGGACTCTCTGGAGAGAACTGGAGTTATGGAAAAGACAATCTCCTGTCAGGGATGTACAGGAAATAGGGAGACAGGGAAGAGAAATACTCTGGCTTCTTTTTCTTCTGTTTTCTGCTTACCTGTCAGTGCCTCCCCACTGGCCAAATCTTTGCTAGAGGTCAGGGTTGCTTGGGAACACAGTTGCCTTTGATACAGAACAGCACAGGTTAAGTCTGAGGAATGGATCTGAAAACATTTATAATTGACTAGCTCTACAACTACATTACTGTTGTATAATATTTATCAGTATAACTGTGCGCCTGTGTAGCACTAGCTATTATGAAGATTTTGGGGAAAAACCCTCTTTTTTTTTTTAATGATGGAAAGAATTCCCTAAAAGCTAATTATTAATATCAGCATATTAGTTTAGTTAAAAGATTTATGGAGTAGCACTGTAATAGGTAAATGAGCTGCAAACAACCCTGAACACTTGGCTGTTGGTTTTGCAGTGCTCATCATCTACTAGAAGAGATAGTTTAAAAAAAGATAATTTAAATTTGAATAGAATGTATGCCAAGTTAGAGATGGACACGTGTTTTTGTAGGAACGCAAGAGAGGAGCAGTTAAACTAACTTTGTAATTTGTGGAACCCTTTTAGCAGGTTGGGAAGCTAGCTGGACTTTGAAAAATCGGTCAGAGCTGGTAAAGAGAGTGAGAGGGACATTGGTAGAAGAAGGTAAAGTATGAGCAAAGGCACAGAAGCGCAAAAGAGTTTAAAACGTTTAAGAAACTTGAATCAGGTCACTGTTGCTGGAGCAAGTTGGTGGCAGGTAAGACATAAATTGGGGCTGGAAAGTGAGGGAAGTGGCCAGGTTATTTTTATTCTCAAGCTGACAGAAGCTATTTGAAGGGGGTAGTGAAGTGACCTGATGACATCTGTTTTGGCTGTACTTTTCCACAGTGTGGAAGATAAGTTCTGGTGGTTGCTGTAGTGGAGGTGGTAGACCTCTTAAGAGGTTATTACATTATAATAGTGCCAGCAATAGAGGAGCGGTGGACATAAATTCTCAATGGTGTCGTCTTTTTATGTCTTAAGTCATTCATTTCATCTAAGGACCTCGTGGTGCCAAGCGTCTCAGTCCATGCCCAACTTTTTTCTTTTTTTTTCTTTTTTGAGACAGAGTTTCACTCTGTTGCCCAGGCTGGAGTCCAGTGGCATGGTCTCAGCTCACTACAGCCTCCGCCTCCTGGGTTCAAGTGATCGTCCAGCCTCAGCCTCCCGAGTAACTGGGACCACAGGCGCATGCCACCACGTCTGGCTAAATATTTTTAGACAAGACGGGTTTCACTGTGTTGGCCAGGCTGGTCTCGAACTCCTGACCTAGTGATCTGCCCACCTCAGCTTCCCCCCCCCCCTTTTTTTTTTAAAGAGACATAGTCTTGCTCTGTCTTCCAGGCTAGAGTGCAGTGGCACCATCATAGCTCACTGTAACTTCAAACTCGTGGGCTCAAGCGATCTTTCCACCTCACCCTCCTGAGTAGTTGGGACTACAGGCATGCTACCAGACCTGGCTAATTTTTTTGTTTTTGTAGAGATGGAGTATTGCTCTGTTGCCCAGGCTCATTGTAAACTCCTGGCCTGAAGTGATCTTCCTGCCTTAGCCCCTCAAAGTGCTGACATTTGACAGGTATGAGCCTCCATGCCTGGTTTCCATGTCCCACTTTGATAGATCCTTCTTTTATGTTATTTGAAAATTCAGAGTAACTCTAACTTTAAAACAAAAATGGACAGAATGATTTTTTGTTCCCAAATTGCATATGCCTCCCTGTATATATTGATACTTGGTCTCCTTGAAAAAGTAATTGTCATAGGGCTAGAAATGGGAATAAGTCACAGATCTTGCTCTCTAAAAATAGAAATGGGAACCGCTAATCATGATCTAGTATTCTCTAGAGTACTGGAAGAGTGGTTTGCTCTCCTGGACCCAGGTGAGTCCTGTGTTATGGAAGTGTGATGTAATGCAGTAATTTCACAGGAACTTGAGATCAATGCCCAGTATTCCCTAGTGTAACTTCTGATATTGAAGAGTGACAGATTTGCAGTATGACATTTACATTTAGTAAATATATCTTTTAAAATACTCATCCTGCATCTGAATAAGATCTACTTTACAATTTCATTTTAATGTATATTCTCTGGTAATTCTGATAATACATGTGAGGTAAGTGTTATTGTTATTGCTATCTTTCTTCCTTCCTTTGCACATTTAAGTCTAGGTTGTCTTAAACTCTAGTGGGATTTCTACTGTATCTTGCATACATTGGTCAAGACAGAATTTTTGTCCTGAAGGATCCTATAATGTAATGGGGATCAACACTGTTAAGTCTTGAGTCAGGTTAGGTTCTGTTTCTTCTTGAGTCAGGTTGTAACAGTACATTTCTTTTTTATTTTTTAAGAGATGGGGTCTCACTATATTACCGAGGCTGGAACTCCTGGGCTCAAGTGATGCTCCTGCCTCAGCTTCCCAAGTAGCTGGGACTACAGGCACCTGCCATCATGCCTGACTTGTTCAGTTGTTTTCCCAAAGCATTTCTGCAGAGACTTTATTCCTTGTTATGTGTGGTCAGTAAATTCTCTGTTCTTTACCTTGTGTTTAGCTAGAGTTGTGACAAAACTGCCTTGAAATGTCAGGAGATAAAACAAACAACAAACAAACCAAGCAAACAGAAGAAGAATGTCTCTCCCAGTCTTTGCGGATTGGCTCTCTTTGCGGGTGCTGCTTCAATAGTTAGTCAGGCTTGCACTGAGCCTAGGAAGCAGTCCAAGGTGGAAGCTTAGAGTTCTCACAAGTTTTTTCTGATTATGCATGTTATAGTACTGTCTTCCAAATTCCCCTCTATGTTCCTAATTTATCAAATAAATTCTCTCCAGCTTCTGGGCATTAGGTGACTATTGTATGTTTAGACAGAAATCTTTTGTCTCAGGCCTCTATGGATTATTAGTTCTACTTGCCATGTTTTCAAGATGATTGCTGCTTTTGTAGCCTGAGTTCTTAGGTGAAATAGAGTGGAGCATCTTGCATCAGTCATTAAGGTAGCTCCTAGACAGGTTAGAACAGATATACACAGTAATTTCCAAATGCAGTCTGTTCTGCTCTCTCTGGAACCAGAGAGGGAAGACACACAGGGAAGACAGCCTAAGGCTGCCATTTGTACCAGGGAAGAGATGGGGCTAGGACATGAGAAAATATTATAAAGCTTTTGAAGTTGCCTTTCTCTTGATTCCACATTCATCTGGCTATTGTAAAACTTCGACTGTTCATGGTTTTGACAAAGCTGGTTCTTACAGTTACTGCTTATTTTTTGATGTTTCTATGGGTAGAGAGAGAACTTGGAGCTCTCTACTTTGCCATTTTGCTGATCTCACTCCCATTGTGGTTTTGATTTGCATTTCCCTGATGACTAATGATGTTGAGCATCTTTTCATGTGCTTTCTGGCCATTTGTATATCTTCTTTGGAGATTTGTGTATTCAGTTTCTTTTCCTATTTTTTAATTGGGTTGATGTCCCTCTATCATTGAATTTTAAGAGTTCTTTATATATTCTAGATACAAATCTCTTATCATACATGATTTAGAAACATTTTTTCCCCATTCTGTGGCTTGTCTTTTCACATGACTAAAGTGCATTGTTGAGTTGTCCTCTGAAAAACACAATAATTTAAAATTTTGATGACACCCATTTATCTATTTTTCCTTTTGTTACTTATACTTTTGGTGTCATATCTAAGAACTACCTGTATTTAAAACTTAAACAGAGAAAAATATGCAAGTAAAGAAAACTGACAGGTCAGAAAAGAATCAGGAGACAACTTCATCAGATAAATCAAGTAAAGAGAGAAGTTTAAGTCAAGGGTAGTTAATTGCATCATATGCTGCAGGGAGTTTGATGAAGAACAGGAAGGATAGGAGAAACATAAAAAGTAGGATGTCAGAAAGGATCATAAATGGCTTTTGACACTGGGATGGAGAGTGGTATATATAGCCAGTGATAAGCTGGTATCTGCTATCAGAATTACTGAGTATTTAATTTACTTATTTGACTTTAAAATGCTGATTCCAGGGCTCTGTGAGTTGTGAGGAATTACAGCTAGGCGTCTCAGAGTGGGCTCTCCATTATACTTTATACTGTTTTTCACTGGTTTTTGTTCTAGATGCTTTCTTGGTTGCCTGCTCAGCTTGAACCCTTCTTGTCTGAGAAGTGATACTTCTGCTTCAAGGGTGGGCCTTTGCAGCAATGTAAGTGGGACCCTCATATTCCCAGTACATAGCTGTTAGGACCATGAGTAGGACTCTATGCTAAACTGGGCTAAGTAGTTTTCAACAATTTAAAAATGTTAGATGGCAGAGATGCAAGTTTGATTCTGTAAGACTTTTCTTCTGGAAAGACATGTGAAACTGAGACTGGGACAGCCATAGCTAGCCTATGCTCATAGAAAAACAGAGGGGACTGGCGTGTGGAAAACAGAATGAAGCCCACCGCCAGGGAGGTCTGAGGTCCCTGAGAGATACAATAGCCTTAGTTCCTGGCAGCTTTGCAGTTCTGATTTCCAGACCCTTGTAAAGATCTATTGTAAAATTCTTGTTCATCAGTTCTGTGGGAGACCATTATTTCTTTTTAATATAAGTTGTCACTTTGGGCTAAGCAATTTTGTGTGTGTTTCTGTTATTGGTACCCAGAAAACCTTGTCTAAGACAGTGACACATAGAAACTGGTAATGATTTCACTGAGAGAAGAGAAGGGAGTGAGGAGACAGTTTCCTATGAGATGCTTATATAATTTTAACCTGTGATGCTGGGCAGTGGCATTCAGAATGGTGATGATTATTTTTATTGTGGATTTGTTTGCTTGTCTGTGATACACATTTAATTAAGCATGTGTTTTACATTGTTGTTCTTTGGTACTGACTTTCAAATTTTAATAACTTGTCTTTGTAATAAAGTAAAGACAATTTGGCATTATCTTGTAAAATGGAACATGCACATTATCTTCAACACCATTCCACTCCTGGTTGTGTGAGAGAAACTCTTGGATGTGTGCAGTGGGAGATATGTTCAAGAATACTTCATAAAAGCACTGCTTGTAACACCGAAAACCTGTAAATACATCAGTAAGAGATAGGATGAAAAAGTTATGGCATATTTATACATTGCAGTGTTATATAGCAGTGCAAATGAATGACCTAAAAAGCCACATGTGTACACACTGATTATCTTAGAAACACATTTAATGAAAAAATATGTAGTGTTTCTTCACTGAAAAATACATATGATACTATTTTAAATGAGAAACTTCAAAACAAGTTAAAAAGTAACCCAATATATTGTTTAATTATACATAAATATAGAGTAAAACATTAAGGAAAAGGATATAATTAAGATAAAATGTGGGATAATGATTATCTATGTGTGAGGTGGGCAGAAGGTTAGAATTATAGAGCTTGAAGATATTGGTAGTATTCTACTTCTTAGGTTTAAAGGTAAGTTTATTGTGTTCATATTATCTTTATGCTTTGTAACGTATCTGTAACTAATACATGTATTCTTCTGCATGTATCAAGTACTTAATACAAACTTAAAAACTTTTATACATGAATTTAGTATAAAAATACATTTTTAAAACAAAAATGAAATTCACAGGAAAAAACTCAGCATTTCTAAAATGGAAATAACCATTAGTATTTTTAATCTAGTATTCTCTCAAGACTTCTGTCTTTATTGCCTCATACCACCATCTCAGGCCCCAAACTCTAGTATCATTTTTGACCTTATAATCCTAAGATTAATAATGAATGCTAAGTGCTGGGGATATTATAGTAAATATTTTAATAACTATTTTCTTAAGGATTAAATAAATGAAAACAGGCCAGGTGTGGTGGCTCACTCCTGTAATTCTAGCACTTTGGGAGGCCCAGGTGGGCAGATCATGAGGTCAGGAGTTCGAGACCAGCCTAACCCAACATGGTGAAACCCTGTCTCTACTAAAAACATAAAAATTAGCCGAGCGTGGTGATGCACGCCTGTAATCCTAGCTACTCAGGAGGGCGAGGCAGGAGAATTGCTTGAACCTGGGAGGTGGCGGTTGCAGTGAGACAAGGTTGCACCACTGCACTCCAGCCTGGGCAACAGAGCGAGACTCTATCTTAAAAAAATAAATAAATAAATAAATAAATGAAAACAATCTTTACCCTGTCTTTTCCTCTTATTGTATCAAGTCATTCAACAAGTTCATTCTATTTTTATCAATATATTTTATTTATTTATTTATTTATTTATTTATTTATTTATTTATTTATTTATTGAGATGGAGTTTTGCTCTTGTTGCCCAGGCTGGAGTGCAATGGCACGATCTCAGTTCACTGCAACCTCTGCCTCCCAGGTTCAAGTGATTCTTCTGCCTCAGCCTCCCAAGTAGCTGGGATTAGAGGTGTGCAGCACCATGCCCTGCTTATTTTGTATTTTTAGTAGAGATGGGGTTTCACCATGTTGGTCAGGCTGGTCTTGAACTGACCTGAAGTGAACCACCCACCTCGGCCAACCAAAATGATAGGATTACAGGCGTGAGCCACCGCGCCCGACCTCTTTTTATCAATGTATTTAGATTAATCTGTGTCTTTCTGTTCCATAAGGTCTCTATCTGGATTTCAGGCCCCACTATATCTGTACTGTTTCTCGGCTGACTTTGCTATCTGTATTTTTTTGGTCTCCTAAGTTCATTTTTACTGATGCTGGATTAATCTTCCTTAAACACTGCTTTGATCATTCTATATAGTTGTCCAGAAATCTTTAATGATTACTTGTTACAAAATGTTGAGGTATGTATTCTTTAGATTGAGCACAAGGCTTCTAAATAATTTGATTTTAATCAAGGGCCCATGCTCATTGCTCCTTCCTGAGAGGACAGATACATCTCCTACTAGTTGCTTGGCCGTGGGGTGTAGTGCCACAGGTGAGAGGTCGGGAGGGAGTAGCCTGCCTGGGTATTCTTACTATTCATGTTGTTGATAACGTTAAGACTTCCTTTAGCTTCAAGTACATGAACTTTTTTGTACTTGGGCCACCCTTAGAGCAACAGCAACTCCTATATTTTGCAGCAATTTGTACAGGATTCTTTTTAATTAAAAAAGATTTTTTTTAAGCTACAATAAGGTCTTTTCTGTCTTTCTGGTATTCCTCTTAGTAGATCGATAGATACAGTAGTAGATCTCAAAAATATGGAATTAAAAGAAGCAAGTACTTTCAGTATGATATCATTTATGAAAACTGAAAAAATTTATGAAACACAGCTCTATTATTTAAATATGTAACTGAAAATGTGGAAAATGAATTAGGAGGCCACATACCAATTTCATGATAGTGGTTGCTAGTAAGGAGGTAAAGAAGGGGAATGCCACTGGGGGTGGTGAAGAGTGGGCCTCAAGTTTATCTCTAGTTATTCCTTTATGTGTACATAAAGTGAGCCAAATATGGTTTCATATTTATGTGAATTTGAATGCATAATGTGAATGTCATTTGTTATAAATTCTAGTTGCTGGGAATGTAGGTATTTGTAATATTACCTTTTTTATAGTTGAAAATTTCTCAACAACAAAAATACACTCATTGATGAATTTTTTGTGGTACTTGGTATAGCCTGTTGCATTTTTTTATTTGTTTTAATTTTTCCTGTTCAGGAAGTTAACTGGGCTTCCTCTGGAGAAAAGGATGTATTTTTATATATTCATTGTTTATTTAGTTTATGTGTATAACTGTGAAGAAGCCGTTTTGACTAGCATTAACCATTAAGTTTGTGCTTAATTCACAAAGGAGAAAACCATGATAAAGAACTCCCAGTAACTGTTTATTTTGTTTTACCTCATCTTTGTGTATTAGACTATATAGGAATAACTGGGCTTCCATCAGAAACATGACAGATTTCTTCTATTTTGACATTTTGTTGCATTGATTTTGTTGATTTTGCAAAGGTATCTGATTATAGTACTTAAGTAATCCTTTCAGTAACTACCTAGGAAATTAAATTTAGGTATCCAAGTGATTCTAGGAACTTTATTAATAAAATGTACTTAAAATTCTTGTTAACATCTTTTGAATAAGTTACACTTAACTGTGAAAATTTTATAAATGTTATTGAAGAGAGAAAATGGATATAATGTCATAGTGAAGGTTTTTGTTTCCCCAGAACACAGAGATCACTTTTTATATGAGATAAATTAACAATAAAAAGAAGTGGGAATAGTGCATGACCTGTAATTTTTTTCTTAAAGTCTTATAAAAATAAGTATCTCAAATATAGTATAATTAAAAGTTATAATAACTATTCATGATATCTTTGAATTTAAATTATCTCAAATTAAACAACTTAGATGAAAATTGCATTTATAATTATATAGAAGTTTATAATTTTGAAGCAAAAAACATTTACTGAAGTTATCCCAAGGTTAACGGAAGCCCACTAATTTAAATTTGAAAATTTAAAACAATCTTTTGTTAATGATTTTTATTTACCCTTGTAAAGAATTTAAATGCAAAAATAATAACCTGTATCTCTTTACATGTAAATGACAGTCCAAAAGATGACTGAAAATTAGTGACTCTTTTTTTTTTTTAAATAGGTCTTTCTTAAAATTTTAGATTAGATCTAATTTTTTGGTTAGAGGATTTTTATACAGATTAAAAGAATGGCTTAATTATAAAATTTATAAAGATAATTTAAATTCAGAATATTTAATTTAATATAATTTAAACTCATATATAATTATGCATAGTTATGACTTCTAACTCTATAAGTCATATAACCTTTTAAGATAATTTTTATAATTAGGTGAAAACAAGGCATGCATTTTCTCTGGTTGATTTTCTTGCTAATATTTGCAACTTAATAGTAGAGTTAATCCTTAATTGTTGAAAAAGAGTTGTCTATAACATGGTTATCAGTTATACTTCTATAATACAGTATATGATACATTGTAAGGGTCAAGCATTCAAGAAATAAATGTTCGTTAAAAAGTAAAACATCTCACTAGGGTGTGTGTGTGTGTGTGTGTGTAAGTAAAGTTGATTCTGGGAGACAATCACTGATTAAACCTAGGAATTTATTAGATTAGCTTTCCTTCAAATATAAAATATGTGCTCTTTCACAAAGATGTACAGTTCTGGTTTGAACAGAAAGGGTGATACCCTCTAGTTCAACTCTTTTTAGAGCTGGGTATGTGAGGAAGTACAAATATCAATGTGGTACATTCTTTTTAAGTATGAATTTTAGTGAGATATTATAGAGTCAAAAAGGAATTCACACAATTATTTTAAGATAATATACTTAATGTGGCAGAAAATTGATCACTATAGCAATGATGGGTTCTATTCCCATACTCTTGTATGTATGAGGTCATTGTCTATTGTGGCATTTATTTAGGGATGTTTAGGTGGGAAAGCTTGTGATTCCCTGTTTTATGATCCTAATCTTAAAACAATCAGGGATTTCAGTTATTAGAATCTCCCTGTAGTAAGCTTGCATCCTCTTTTGATAGATGTAGCATTCAACTACTAGTGTTTCCCACCCACCCCCTAAAATTTTAAGCTGTTTACACATTTTTTGATAAAGAATTTTGGCTTTGTGGCTTGATTTTATTGAAAAAAATTTTACAGTTTGCTTTTACTTAAAAATCTACTTATAAAGTGTATTCATGTTTAATATATCTTAAAAATGTGCCTACTTTTTTATGTTTCAAGTAGGGATCAGGAAGTACAAGTGAAATGGTTAGTTTTGGGAACATTTTCTATACATGGATGTGTCTATATATGTAGGGTTTTTTTTTTAAGCCTACCTTTTTTTTTTTCTCCACAGAAAAGACTTGAAGCAGCTAAAAAACATACGTACAAATGTAATTATAATTGAGTAAAAACTCAGAAGGCACTATGGAATATTTTTCATTTTCTTTATATCAGAATGGATTGATAGTTAAACTTGGTGTGGGCAGCCAAAGTTTGAAATTATAAGGCCACATATTCTCCTAGCCTGAACATTGTGTCTGGCTGAAATAAGGCATTTTCTTTTTTAACTTCATAAGTTTCCAGCTTAAATTCAACGTTTTTCTATACCACTCAGTAAAGATGTTTGGTGTTTTTTCTTAAAGTATTATAAAAATAAGTATCTCAAATATAGTATAATTAAAAGTTATAATAACTATTCATGATATCTGAGGCATTAACTTTGTTAATTTATAAATTAAAAGTTATAATAACTTTTATAATTAACTTTATTAATTTATAAATTAAAAGTTATAATAACTATTCATGATGCTGAGGCATTAACTTTGAATCAGTATAGCTATGGACTAGCTTGGAGAAGTTTTCTTATTTAAAGACCTTACCCCTGAGCTTTTCAGAATGGCTTATACTTTTAATTCTTCATGATTCAGTATGGGTGACAATTTTTGCCACACTCAGCCTTTACTTATTTATATCTGATGGAAGTTTTAGTCACTCAGGCTAGCTTTTTTTCTATGTAAATTCTTTTTATATACCGTTGGAGGTAGTACCATATGAGTCTTATTAAGGCTCAATAAGAAATTAAATTTAAAAAATAATCTCACTAAATTGTTCATATTTGATGACACTGAATCAGATAAGTTAATGCATCATTTCGTTTAGTTTATCCACTATGTATGCCTAATGATTGTCTTTTCAGTTTCATTTGATGGGGAATGCTGCTAAGAAGCAGCTGTTTATTAGATTTTGGACGTCTTTTTCTCTTTGCATTGTTACATTCAATTTATGTATTCTTTTTGTGTGTTTTTTAATGCAGTTCAGTATGTTCTTTCACATTGTAAACTTTTACCCATTATTATATCTGTTCTATAAAGCCAGGATTCCATGGGGTTATTGTGATGCTTCAATTAGATATCTGTCAAATATTTGAAAAAACAACCATTTATGTAACTATTAGTTATGATTGTTTTTAGGAGGTGTAATGCCATAATTTCATAGTTTTGCTAAGTAAGTTTGCATTTACATTTGATTTCTTCTGGAAGTCTTAGCAGGGTCTTTTAAACGAACTGCGTTTAAAAGTAAAAGAATCTGTTGTGCTTGGAAGATTTGACAGGTTGTGTATGCCAAAGTATTATATAGCTAACCTCACATTGAAGAGGACAGTTAATGGAAATTGGAATCCTGTTCATTTTAATATAATTGAAAATGTTTTCAGCCTCTGCTAATATAAGACTGTAATTTTTTTATTTCATAAAGTTACACATTAAAAATTCACCCTAATTTAATAAACTAAACACAGTTTTGGCAGTAAGGACAGTATATTTCTACTGGGAGAGGGAATCTTTAGCTCTTGAAATTTGGTCTCAAATAACTTTCTTTACTAAGTCCTCTTGTCCGTATTTTGTTTATTTATAGTACAACATCTAGCCCTTATTCTTAGTTAGAAAAAAAACAAAGAAAATGCTAGTCTGGTTGAGGATTGTGTTGTTGTAATTTTGGTGGATTTAGCCTTTAAACAGATAAGGAATTACCCACATATGTACCTGCATCTTTACTATCAGTTTTTTCTTGCATCTCAGACCTTCCATCTGTGTCTTCAATTAGTCTGGAAAAATTTCAACCATTATTTATTTGGATACTGTCCATATCCTCTCTTTTATATGCTTTATTTTATTTTATTTTTTTAAAAGTCTTTTTTGTTGCCCAGATTGGAGTGCAGTGGTGCTATCTTGGCTCACTGCAACCTCTGCTTCCTGGGCGCAAGTGATCTTCCCAGCTCAGCCTCTTTAGTAGCTAGAACTACAGTTGTGTGCCACCCAGGTAATTCTTTTATGTTATTATACTTTAAGTTCTAGGGTACAGTGCAAAACATACAGGTTTGATAAATAGGTAAACATGTGCCATTTTGGTTTACTGCACCCATCAGCTTATCATTTACATTAGGTATTTCTCCTAATGCTATCCCTTCTCCAGCCCTCCGCCCCCTAACAGGCCCCGGTGTGTGATGTTCCCCGCCCTATGTCCAAGTGTTCAATTCCCACCTATGAGTGAGAACATGCGATGTTTGGTTTTCTGTCCTTGGGATAGTTTGCTGACAATGATGGTTTCCGGCTTCATCCATGTCCTTGCAAAGGACGTGAACTCATCCTTTTTTATGGCTGCATAGTGTTCCATGGTGTATATGTCCCACATTTTCTTAATCCAGTCTATCATTGATGGACATTTAAGTTGGTTCCAAGTCTTCGCTATTGTGAATTGTGCCGCAGTAAACATATGTGTGCATGTGTCTTTATAGTAGCATGATTTTATAATCCTTTGGGTATATACCCAGTAATGGGATTGCTGGGTCAAATGATATTTCTAGTTCTAGATCCTTGAGGGATTGCCACACTGTCTTCCACAATGGCTGAACTAATTTACACTCTCACCAACAGTGTAAAAGCATTCCTATTTCTCCACATCCTCTCTAGCACTTGTTGTTTCCTGACTTTTTAATGATTGCCATTCTAACTGGCATGAGATGGTATCTCATTGTGGTTTTGATTTGCATTTCTCTGATGGCAAGTGGTGATGAGCATTTTTTCATGTGTCTGTTGGCTGCATCGATGTCTTCTTTTGAGAAGTGTCTGTTCATATCTTTTGTTTACTTTTTGATGGGGTTGTTTGCTTTTTTCTTGTAAATTTGTTTGAGTTCTTTGTAGGTTCTGGATATTAGCCCTTTGTCAGATGAGTAGATTGCAAAAATTGTCACCCATTCTGTAGGTTGCCTATTCACTCTGATGGTACTTTCTTTCGCTGTGCAGAAGCTCTTTAGTTTAATTAGATCCCATTTGTCAATTTTGACTTTTGTTGCTATTGCTTTTGATGTTTTAGTCATGAAGTCCTTGCCCATGCCTATGTCCTGAATGATATTGCCTAGGTTTTCTTCTAGGGTTTTTATGGTTTTAGGTCTAACATTTAAGTCTTTATCCATCTTGAATTATTTTTTGCGTAAGGTGAAAGGAAGGGATCCAGTTTCAGCTTTCTACATATGGCTAGCCAGTTTTCCCAGCCCCATCTATTAAATAGGGAATCCTTTCCCCATTTCATGTTTTTGTCAGGTTTGTCAAAGATCAGATGGTTTCAGTTGTGTGTTATTATTTCTGGGGCCTCTGTTCTGTTCCATTGGTCTGTGTATCTATTTTGGTACCAGTACCATGCTGTTTTGGTTACTGTAGCCTTGTAGTATAGTTTGAAGTCAGGTAGCGTGATGCCTCCAGCTTTGTTCTTTTTGCTTAGGATTGTCATGCCAATCGGGCTCTGTTTTGCTTACATATGAAACTTTAAAGTAGTTTTTTCCAATTCTGTGAACAAAGTCATTGGTAGCTTGATGGGGATGGCATTGAAACTATAAATTACTTTGGGCGGTATGGCCATTTTAATGATATTGATTCTTCCTATCCATGAGCATGGAATGTTCTTCCATTTGTCTGTATCCTCTTTTATTTCATTGAGCAGTGATTTGTAGTTCTCCTTGAAGAGGTCCTTCACATCCCTTGTAAGTTGGATTCTAGGCGTTTTATTCTCTTTGTAGCAATTGTGAATGGGAGTTCACTTATGATTTGGCTCTCTGTTTGTTCTTGGTGTATAGGAATGCTTATGATTTTTGCACATTGATTTTGTATCCTGAGACTTTGCTGAAGTTGCTTATCAGCTTAAGGACATTTGGGGCTGAGACGATGGGGTTTTCTAAATATACAATCATGTCATCTGCAAACAGGGACAATTTGACTTTCTGTTTTCTTAATTGAATACCCTTTTTCTTTCTCTTGCCTGATTGCCCTAGCCAGAACTTCCAACCCTATGTTGAATAGGAGTGGTGAGAGAGGGCATCCCTGTCTGGTCCGGTTTTCAAAGGAAATGCTTCCAGTTTTTACCCATTCAGTATGATATTGGCTGTGGGTTTGACATAAATAGCTCTTATTATTTTGAGATACGTTACATTAATACCTAGTTAATTGAGAGTTTTTAGCATGAAGCGCTGTTGAATTTTTTCGAAGGACTTTTCTGCATCTATTGAGATAATCATGTGGTTTTTGTCATTGGTTCTGTTTATGTGACGGATTATTTTTATTGACTTGCATGTATTGAACCAGCCTTGCATCTCAGGGATGAAGCTGACCTGATCGTGGTGGGTAATCCTTTTGATGTGCTGCTGGATTCGGTTTGCCAGTATTTTATTGAGAATTTTCACGTTGATGTTCATCAGGGATATTGGTCTAAAATTCTCTTTTTTCATTGTGTCTCTGCCAGGCTTTGGTATCAGGATAATGTTGGCCTCATAAAATGAGGTAAGGAGGATTCCCTCTTTTTTTGTTCGTTGGAATAGTTTCAGAAGGAATGGTACCAGTTCCTCTTTTTACCTCTGGTATAATTCAGCTTTGAATCCGTCTCGTTCTGGACTTTTTTTTGGTTGGTAGGCTATTAATTATTGTGTCAATTTCAGAGCCTGTTATTGTTCTATTCAGGGATTCATCTTCTTCCTAGTTTAGTCTTGGGAGGGTGTATGTGTCCAGGAATTTATCTATTTCTTCTACATTTTCTAGTTTATTTGTGTAGAGATGTTTATAGTATTCTCTGATGGTAGTTTGTATTTCTGTGTAATTGGTGGTGATATCCCTTTTATCATTCTTTATTGCATGTATTTGATTCTTCTCTCTTTTCTTCTTCATCAGTCTTGCTACCAGTCTGTCTATTTTGTTAATTTTTTCAGAAAACCAGCTCCTGGATTCATTGATTTCTTATTTTTTTGAAGGGTTTTTTGTGTCTCTATCTCCTTCAATTCTGCTGTGATCTTAGTTATTTATTGCCTTCTGCTAGCTTTTGAATTTGTTTGCTCTTCCTTCTCTAGTTCTTTTAATTGTGATGTTAGGGTGTCTATTTTAGATCTTTCTTGTTTTCTTTTGTGGGCATTTAGAGCTATAAATTTCCCTCTACACACTGCTTTAAATGTGTCCCAGAGATTCTGATATGTTGTGTCTTTGTTCTCATTGGTTTCAAAGAACATCTTTATACCTGCCTTCATTTCGATATTTAACCCAGTAGTCATTCAGGAGAAGGTTGTTCAGTTTCCATGCATTTGTGCGTTTTGATGAGTTTCTTAATCCTGAGTTCTAATTTGATTGCACTGTGGTCTGAGAGATAGTTTGTTGTGATTTATGTTCTTTTACATTTGCTGAGGAGTGCTTTACTTCCAATTATGTGGTCAACTTTAGAATAAGTGCAATGTGGTGCTGAGAAGAATGTATATTCTGTTGATTTGAGGTGGAGACTTCTGTAGATGTCTATTAGGTGAGCTTGGTGCAGAGCTGAGTTCAAGTCCTGGATATCCTTGTTAACCTTCTATCTCATTGATCTCTCTAATATTGACAGTGGGGTGTTAAAGTCTCCTATTATTATTGTGTGGGAGTCTAAGTCTCTTTGTAGATCTGTAAGGATTTGCTTTATGAGTCTGGGTGCTCCTGTATTGTGTGCATATACATTTAGGATAGTTAACTCTTCTTGTTGAATTGATCCCTTTACCATCATTTAATGGCTTCTTTGTCTCTTGGGATCTTTATTGGTTTAAAGTTTGTTTTATCAGAGACTAGGATTGCAACCCCTGCTTTTTTTTGCTTTCCATTTGCTTGGTAGATCTTCCTCCATCCTTTTATTTTGAGCCTATGTGCATCTTTGCACGTGAGATGGGTCTCCTTAATACAGCGCACTGATGGGTCTTGACTCTTTATCTAATTTGCCGGTCCATGTCTTTTAATTGGGGCATTTAGTCCATTTACATTTAAGGTTAATATTGTTATGTGTGAATTTGATCCTGTCATTATGATGCTAGCTGGTTATTTTGCCCGTTAATTGATGCAGTTTCTTCATACCATCAATGGTCTTTACAATTTGGCATGTTTTTGCAGTGGCTGGTACCGGTCATTTCTTTCCATGTTTAGTGCTTCCTTCAGGAGCTCTTGTAAGGCAGGCCTGGTGGTGACAAAATTCTCTCAGCATTTGCTTGTGTGTAAAGGATTTTATTTCTCCTTCATTTACGAAGCTTAGTTTGCCTGGATATGAAATTCTGGGTTGAAAATTCTTTTCTTTAAGAATGTTCAATATTTGCCCCCACTGTCTTCTGGCTTGTAGGGTTTCTGCCGAGAGATCCACTGTTAGTCTGATGGGTTTCCCTTTGTGGATAACTCGACCTTTCTGTCTGGCTGCCCTTAACATTTTTTTCCTTCATTTCAACCTTGGTGAATATGACAATTATGTGTCTTGGGGTTGCTCTTCTTCAGGAGTATCTTTGTGGTGGTCTTTGTATTTCCTGAATTTGAATGTTGGCCTGCCTTGCTAGGTTGGGGAAGTTTTCCTGGATAATATCCTGAAGACTGTTTTCCAGCTTGGGTCCATTCTCCCCATCACTTTCAGTTGCACCAGTCACACGTAGATTTGGTCTTTTCACATAGTCCCACGTTTCTTGGAGGCTTTGTTTGTTTTTTACTTTTTTTTCTCTTGTCGTCTTGCTTTATTTTATTAATTTGATCTTCAATCACTGATACCCTTTCTTCTACTTGATCAGATCGGCTATTGACGCTTGCGCATGCATCCCGAAGTTCTCATGCCGTGGTTTTCCCTCCCTGAAGTCATTTAAGGTCTTCTATACACTGTTTGTTCTAGTTAGCCATTCGTCTAACCTTTTTTCAAGGTCTTTAACTTCCTTGCGATGGGTTTGAACATGCTCCTTTAGCTTGGAAAAGTTTTTTATTACCCACCTTCTGAAGCCTACTTCCGTCAGCTCGTCAAAGTCATTCTCTGTCCAGCTGTATTCAGTTGCTGGTGAGGAGTTGTGATCCTTTGGAGGAGAAGAGGCACTCTGATTTTCATAATTTTTAGCTTTTCTGCTCTGGTTTCTCCCCATCTTTGTGGTTTTATCTAGCTTTGGTCTTTGATGTTGGTGACCATCAGATGGGGTTTTGGTGTAGATGTCCTTTTTGTTGATGTTGATGGTATTCCTTTCTGTTCGTTAGTTTTCCTTCTAACAGGTCCCTTAGCTGCAGGTCTGTTGGAGTTTGCTGGAAGTCCACTACAGACTCTTTTTACCTGGGTATCACCAATGGAGGCTGCAGAACAGCAAATATTGCAGAACAGCAAATATTGCTCCCTGATCCTTCCTCCAGAAGCTTTTTCTCAGAGGAACGCCCACTTATATGAGGTGTCTGTTGGCCCCTACTGGAAGGTGTCTCCCAGTTAGGCTACGGGGGTCAGGGACCCACTTGAGGAGGTAATCCATCCGTTCTCAGAGCTCAAATGCCGTGTTGGGAGAACCACTGCTCTCTTCAGAGCTGTCAGAACGGGATGTTTAAATCCGCAGAAGCTGTCTGCTCCCTTTTGTTTAGCTAAGCCCTGTCTACTGAGGTGGAGTCTAGAGGCTGTAGGCCATGCTGAGCTGCGGTGGACTCTGCCCAGTTCGAGCTTCCAGGCAGCTTTGTTTACCTACTGAAGCCTTAACAATGGTGGACGCTGCTCCCCGAGCCAGGCTACCGCCTGGCAGTTCAATCTCAGACTGCTGCGCTTGTGGTGAGCAAGGCTCCATGGGTGTGGCACAGGAGAGAACCTCCTTGTCTCCTGGTTGGTAAGACCTTGAGCAAAGCACAGTATTTGGGTGGGAGTGTCCTGGTTTTCCAGGTAAAGTCTGTCACGGCGTCCTTGGCTAGGAAAGGGAAATCCCCTGACCCCTTGCACTTCCTGGTTGAGGCGATGCCCCACTTTGCTTCAACTTGCCCTCTGTGGGCTGCACCCACTGTCCAACCAGTCCCAGTAAAATCAACCAGGTACCTCAGTTGGAAATGCAGATATCACTTGTGTTCTGCGTCAGTCACTCTGGGAGCTACAGACTGGAGCTGTTCCTATTTGGCCATCTTGGAAGGGATCTAGGATTTAAGGCTGAGAAGTCTAAGGTCAAGGGTTCACATCTGATGAGAGCCTTTTTGCTGGTGAGGCTACAGTCCCAGGGCAGTGCAGAGCATCATATGCCAAGTGGGCTCCACCCAGGTAATTTTTGTATTTTTTGTAGAGGCGGGTTCTTTCCATGTTGCCCAGGCTGGTCTCGAACTCTTGGGCTCAAGTGATCTGCCTTCCTTGGCTTCCCAGAGTGCTGGGATTACAAATGTAGGCTACCGTGCCTGGCCTGTATTCGTTTATATCCTTTTATAATTCTGATCTACTTGCGTTTTAGACCAGTGCTACTCAACCTGTGATCTTCAGATCAGTGCTGGTCTGCAAACTGATTCTACTGGTCTGTGAAGAAGTAAAAACAAATTCAGAGAAAGCATTTAGAAACTTTTATATCTAATTGACATTACCTAATAAGCATATAATTAAAAAAATTAATTTTCATTGCATTTTACAAAAGTTTTTCTCTCCAATGGATTGGCAGTTTGAAAATGGTCTCCTGTATCACAGGTAGATTTAGAAGTGTTTTGTTTAGACCTCTTTTATTCTATTCTTTGTATCTCTTAACTGCTTTTATATAGTTTTTTTCTGTGTCTTTGAACTGCATTTTAGATGAATTTTTAAGAATTAATTCACTAATTCTGTATTCAACTCTTGCACTTTTACACTGAATTAAATATTTTAGGCATGGTGACTCATACCTGTAATCCCAGCACTTTGGGAGGCTGAGGTAGGTGGATCACCTGAGGTTAGGAGTTTGGGACCAGCCTGGCCAACATGGCAAAACCCCGTCTGTACTAAAAATACAGAAATTAGCTGGGCATGGTAGCAGATACTTGTAAACCCAGCTTCTTGGGAGGCTGAGGCAGGAGATTGTTTGAACTTGAGAGGTGGAGGCTGCAGTGAGCCGAGATTGCTCCACTGCACTTCAGTCTGCGCGACAGAACAAGGCCTCATCTTAAAAAAAAAAGAAAAAAAATTGTTTGTTTTTTATTTCTTGAAGTTTTATGTTTTATATAATATTATTGCTTGAAACATTGTTAATGTGTGCTCTTTCCAAAAGTGGAATAATCTGTATGCTAATTTTGCCATGTCTTTTTTGTGATGGCTCTCTTTTGTTTTGTGTGGAATCCTTGAATTTTTTTTCTACTTTAGTATATTTTGGAAAGGTGTTGGATTGAGACTTGGGTTGAAGTCATTTTCATTTTTTTGTGAGATGGAGTCTCGCTCTGTTGCTAGGCTCCCTGGCTGGAATGCAGTGGTTCGATCTCGGCTCTCTGCAACCTCTGCCTCACGGGTTCAAGCGATTCTTCTGCTTCAGGTTCCCGAGTAGCTGGGACTACAGGCTTGCGCCACCACACCCAACTAATTTTTGTATTTTTAGTAGAGACGGGGTTTCACCATGTTGACCAGGATGGTCTCCATCTCTTGACCTCATGATCCACCTGTCTTGGCCTCCCAAAGTGCTAGCATGAGCCACCGCACGCGGCCTGAAGTCATTTTCTTTCGCAGAGGATTTGCCTGTGCTTTCTCCAGTTGCTTGCCTAGCACATTAAGAATGCTTTAAATATGGGATTTATTGGATGTCATATGAAATTTATTGGATCATACAAGTAGTGTGAGAACCTTTGTGAAGGCCACTTTGTGGTTACAGTTGCAGGAGAATTGATAAAACATTCTAGAAGTGACAAAATTACAGAGATGGAATACAGATTAATGGCTGCCAGGAATTAGGAATGGTGGGAGTGCCAGGGATCAGGGAGTCGGTGTGACTATACAGGTGTTACAGGAGGGAGATCTTTGTGGTTCCTTATTGCTGTTAACATGAGGATGTACCCCTTGAGAGCACCAACTTTATGTAGGTGTTTTCTTGTGATAGACTCCTTAAAATCTTGTTTCCTAAGCCTTGTGCAGCCATCAAAGTGTAAGCTCAGTTTTACCAAAGTTAGGCATATATTGTCAGAATGAGAGCTGGTTTCTTTGTTTGCTTACTGTTTTTGTAAGGTTTCTCCTTTATTTATAGTTTATATGTATATTACACTTTCTTGCTAACTAAACCCTTAAACAGATTTTTTTTCCTCTAAGTTTTAAAGTTAGATTTGAATAGTATCAAGATACCTAGCTTTACATACTGCTAGAAAGCAGTGTCCCTATCTATCTACAACTTAGTCGTATAAAGCAGCAGTCCCCCCTTTTTGGCACCAGGGACCAGTTTTGTGGAAGACAATTTTTCAACGGAAGGGGGTGGGGATATGGTTTCTAGATGAAACCGTTCCACCTGAGATCACCAGGCATTAGATTCTCATAAGGAGCACACAACCTAGATCGCTCACTAAAGATCCCTTCTTTAATTAGCAAGAAAGTACAGTTCACAATAGGGTTAGCAGTCTTATGAGAATCTAATGCCACTGCTGTTCTGACAGGAGGCAGAGCTCAGGTGGTAATATGAGCAATGGGGAGCAGCTGTAAATACAGATGAAGCTTTGCTTTCTTGCCTGTTGCCCTAGGAGTTGGAGACCCCTGTTATAAAATATGGCTATTTTATGCTTCAGTTCTCTTATATTCTTATTATAATGGCTACTTTTCCCTATTTCTTTGGTTTATCATTCTTGTAGAGGCCGTAACAATCTACTCCTCGTTCTGTTTTCTAGTCTTGTTTCCCACTGTCTTTTTGTTAGCCATATTATGACTTATTAAAGAATCATGTATTATAGCAACAATTATTTTATTCATATCCTTTTATACTGATTAAATGCTATCTCTTCTTTTTGGTTCATACTGGTCCTTCTAGCACTGTTGACGTTTTGGGCTGAATAATTGATTTTTCGGGGGAAGGGGTCTTATCCTGTTTATTGTATGTTTAGGTATGTTTAGGGATGGTAGGTTTAGATGTGTTTAGCTGCATGCCTGGCTACTGCTCACCAGATGCAAGTTATATTTCTCATGTGGGACAACCTAAAATGTGTACATTTTCTAGACATTGCCAAATGTACCCTGGGGCGGTATCTTCCATAGTTGACAACTACTATTGTATTCCTATATGATTTTGGTCTGAGACAAAGAGTCCTTTCTGATTATGCCTGCCTGATGTGACTTTTAATGTGCTGGATTTTCTGTAGTATACATTGTCTCAATTATACATTTATCTTTTATTACATTTTGTTATGAATTCCTGTCCCTTATGAATTCCTGTCCCTCCCTCCCATTTTTCTCTCTCTCTCTCTTTTTTTTGAGACAGGGTCTCACTCTGTCGCCCAGGCAGGGCCCACTGCAGCCTCGACCTTCCCAGCTCAAGTGATCCTCCAACCTCAGCCTCCTGGGTAGCTAGGGCCATAGGCACACACCACCATGCCTAGCTAAATTTTTGTAGTTTTAGAATAGATGGGGTTTTGCCATGTTGTCCACTGATCTCAAACTCCTGGACTCAAGCAATCCGCCCACCTTGGCCTCCCAAAGTGCTGGGATTACAATTGCGAGCCATTGTGCCCGGACTTTGTTGTGAATTTCTAACTCATTTTCTAGAGGACTGGGACCATCCATTTCACTTTGTTTGTTTGCTATTTTGGCCAACGCCATGCACTTGTTAGTAGCTGTGAATGTATTTTCCTTTGTTTTTCCGTTTCTTTTATGGTGATAATGGGGATTCTGGAAAGTAAATCACTAGAAAATATGGAAAATTTTGAAGCATTTTAAATTATGAGACTCTATTAATGGTAGTTACGGACTTTCAGACAATAGAATTAATGCCAATATAACAATTCTGTGTGTATCCAGTAATAGCTCTAGAAAATTCAGGACAATTCAAGAGAGTTTTAAAAATATAAGAAACATATAATTTCTGTTAGATGTGTCTGTTATACAAGTAACCAGAAAAATGTACAGTAGGGTAGAAATTTTAAAAATAGACTGAGAAATATAGAGAAAGTGGTGGAAGGATTTGTAGAAGCATGAAGGACAAATGATTAGTTCCACAGAAAGATGAGCAAAGTAATCAATATGTCGGGGTACATTGTTAGGAATGATGGATGTAGCATCTGGTTAGGAGTGACTTGTGCAAAGCTGACAGACGTGATATGTGAATGTTAGTAAGTTGAATACAAGTTGGGCACAGAGAAGTTGGCTTCTTAACACTGCCTAAAGAGAAACATCTATGTTTTGCCCCAGTTGGTAAAGATACAGCTCAGGTATAGATGCCCCATGCCATTGTTTAAATCAGTGAATTCTAGGTAATAAAATAAATTGAAGCCTGAACCTAACCACTTTTCTAAGGCGGCTGATTGCTTCTTCATCTGTGCCAAAATTTTTGTGAAAAATGATCAATAAGCATAGTATATATTCATTGTAGAAAAACTAGAAATTAATGAAATGTATGGATAAAGTAAAATTTACAGTTCCCCAGAGCAGAGCTAAACCACTAGTATCATTTTAGTTTTTATTTTCTTAATTTATATATATATATTTACACACACACAAGTATTTGTATTTGTATATATGTATATTGATATGAAATGGGTTATTGTATATGAAATAGTTTATATTGTGGTTTTTTTTATTTAATACTGTGAACAGTTCTCCATATCAGTAAAATTCTTCAAAGTGATCTTTAGTGAATACATAACATTCTATTCTGAGATTATCCCTAAATTTAACCATTCCCCTATTGTTAAATGTTGTTTTCCTTCATTTTCATTAATATAATTTGTAGTGAACTTCTCTAATGAAAATCTTTCAGTACCTCTTTCATTTTCTTTGAAGAGTTGTAACTTTTACTGCAATCTGCCTCTTTTGATTCACCTCACAAAATTTATTCTGTCTTCCTTAGTTACAAAAGAATCCCAATTTTATAGCTGAGTGTATTGACAGTATTACAGACTACATTGCCTGGCCTTCCAAGTGGTTAAGTGTGACCAAAGGACTAAGTTTATAGTTTATGAGATATAAGGTGGAATGTTATGTGAGAGAAGGGAATAGGGAGGGCTTTTCTTCCCCTTTCAGACTTCTTTCTGCTGCCTGCAATGTAGGTAGATTAGCTGGAATTCTTATAGCCGCCTTGGAATATGAGGTGACTTTGAATAGAAACAGTGTACATACAGTAGAGCAAAAGGGTGAAAGGAACTTGGGCCCCTTATAGTTGGAGCTGCCACATCAGCCTGTGATTTTCTTCTTCTGGACATTTACATGGGAGGAATAAGTTTGTCTCCTCCCTCCTTTTTCCCTTCTTCTTGTTATTGTTTGATTATTATTTTTATTGATTTGGGAGGGATGTGACCTAATCCTAGCTGATAGAGTATACCATTATTTAAAGTCTCTATATGATAATGTAACAGGTCAATTATAAGGAAACATACATTTTTGTCATGGTAGAATCTAGAGCTGTATTGAAAACTGAAGTCAGTATTTAGACTGGAGAAAGATGCTTTGTGTTGAAAGGAAAAACACTTAAAATGTTACAGAAAATACATAATTTCTGGAACTATTTGATAATATATTGCCGAATTTTGTTCTCAAATGCTATTAATATTTATAACAGATATTTCAGAAAACACTTGATAGCTTTTAGGCAAAAGATGAAACATTGAGGACTGTATATTGTATGAGAATCCCATCCCTATGAATTTTTATCAAATTATTAAATATGATAGCTAGTAACTTTGATGAGGTCAGTTCATAAATGTAGCTTTTGTTTTGTTTTGAGACAGGGTCTTGCTTAGTTTCTCAGGCTGTAGTGCACTGACATTATCATGGCTCACTGCAGCCTTGATCTTCCTGGACTGATGCCATCCTCCTACCTCAGCCTTCTGAGTAGCTGGGACCACAGGCACTTGCCACCATGCCAGGCTAATTAGAAACATTTTTGTAAATAGATGGGATCTCTCTATGTTGCCCAGGCTGGTCTTGAGCTCTGTGCTCAAGTGATCTTCCTTGGTTTCTGAAAGTATTGGGATTACAGGTATGAGCCACCATGTCTGGCTAAATTTAGCTTTTAATGCTCTCATATTAACTTGTTGAAAACATTTTGATATATGAAATTTTTAGAAAACATTTTTATGACTGTAGACTTGCTGTTTAATATTGATTCTAAGAAAGGTAATCATAACTTTAGTCAAATAAGTGAAGAATACACATTTGAAAAAATAAGATATGTTTTGAGCAGTTTTAGCTTTATAGAAAAATGGAGCAGAAAGTACAAAGGGTTCCCAAATACCCAGTCTCCCAAGGATACACTTTTTTATCCAGGATATTTCGCTATACATATTATACACAGAAAAAAGACTCTACATCTATTAACCAAATATATATTATTTTGTAATAGGAAAACCATACATGTTACTTTAATTCAGGGTTTCCCACCCTCATCACTACTAATATTTTAGGCTAGATAATTCCTTGTGGTAGGAGCCATCTTGTGCATTGTAGAATGTTTAGCAGCATCCCTGACCTCTACCCACTAGATGTCAGTAATTCTCCCTAGTCGTGACATGCAAAATGCCTCCATGCATTGCCAAATGTCTCTTAAGAAACAAAATCATCCTTAGTTGAGAACCATTGCTTTAACAATATAGGTGTTTTAGAATTTTCTGTGTTTTTCAGGTTTGGCCTAAATTTCAGGGCTCTGTAGCTCAATGAATCTTCCCACTGAAGATTGTATAGGCAAAATTTGGATCTTTTCTGCCACTTGGGCACTGTGGTCAGTATACATAATTTTACTGGGCCTCAGTTTCCTTCACTGCAAAATAGGTAAAATGTTACATAACTTGAAAGATTAATGTGAGAGTTCACTAAGATAAATTATATAAAACACTTCGATTAATTAGTAAATTAGTAGATTAGTTAATTTGCTTCTCTTCAGATGTACTGTATTGTTTTAATGTAATCCGTTCAGTGTGTCAAAAATGCATCACAAAGTTATTATTTCTGTGGGAAAGGCTGTCATAACTTGGGATCTACTATTTCTGGATATAAAGAATGCTATACTATGGGTAAATAAAAACTTTTTAAAATGAAGACTGATTTATGAGGTAACTTGTGTTTTGACCCTTTATGGTACCCTAATTAGATTGTGACTACATTCAGATTGTTAACAGTTAAGTGATCTCATCATGTTCTTTCAAGGCCTTTGAGCTTCCCAGATTGAAGATAGCATTAGATGTCAGCCAATCACTTTGTCCTTTGAAGTTTTTGTCTTTCACATCTGAAATCCCGCCAATTGTAACAGCTTGTGTGTCAGCCCCAGTAGAGGAAGTTGGATACTGTCAAGCTGAAGTTAGTCCACTAAAGACTTCTAAAATCTTGACATAGTTTATGACTAATAATGTCGACTTTCCATTATTTTTAGAATTGTAAAACATTGTCCACTAGTGAATGAAATGCCATCTGTAATAATTAAGGCTATTCTTACTGTTCTTCTGCAGAAAATTTCTAGAGATTTGGTGAAGATAGGAAAACTGTCAAAAAGGCTGTAGCATTATTATATTGTAGGTATTTCTTTGAAAAAGAAGTGTAAGAATATCTTGAGTGTCCAGTTGTTTGAGGGAAAATATGTTAGAGAAATATATAAAATATCGAGGAGGTTGTATTATAATCATATTAATGATGTATGAGAGCTAATCTTACGCAGTCTTTTAAACATTGAAAATGTGTTCATATGTGTTGAGATGAGGATTTTACCAATAGTATTGAAAAATATTTCTAATTCTAACAAGGATTGATCTCGCTTGTGTACATTTGCTTATTTAAAATTATCAAAATCCAGAAAATCATTGTAGCTTTGTAGGTTGTGATATGTTTGGGTGACTTATTGTTTAGGTTATTTTGCAGAATTATTTATTTGCTGTTTTATTTATGTATTTCATTATTTATTTATTTGATTATTTAGTAAATTATTTATCTGATGAATTATTAATACATCTTCATGACATCCTTTAAATTATTTATAACTTAATTTTGAGTTTATTGCTTTTAGATGCTGCATTGTTACTGACTAGTTTTGATTTTTTTCTTTGTGGTTCTTGAAAATTAAAGTATCAGCTCTAAGGCAAAAGTATATTCATTGTAATGCTCATGGATTTTTTTTTTTTTAATTTATGGCAGAGATAAAATTTCAGCTTTGTTTAGCTTTAAATTTACCTGTTTAGAGTTACCAGTGTTAGAATGTTTGTGTGTTATGTACATACTCATTTTAGAGTCACTTACAAATTAATGATATAGCCTATCATTTGTAAACAGTGATTGAACGTGTAAACTTCAGTCTGCATTACTCTTTGTGTCTTTAAAGGACAGATCTGCATTTCTTACTTGTTTTAGAATAAATAAGTCTTGGTTATTTTATTTTAACGGCAAATCTGTTTTACTACTGGAATATTTTTAGGGAAGTTCAGAGAAATGAAGTCCAACTCAGATTTGGATTCCTGACAAATAAATTTGACTGCTCTAGTCTTTGTTTTTTTAAATCCCCCTTGTATTTGTATTTGGAAAACATCAGGATGTTTATATAAATCTTTATATATAAATTTTGTATATCAGTCATAATGACATTTCTCTTGGAAGTTTTTATATTTAATAAATGAAAATGGACAAAGAGCTTTATAAATGCAAGCTATAGTTTCTTTGACTTAGCTAGTAATTCTCTTGTGTAAAGTTTCTATTTTTAATCAAATTTGAGATAATTTCTTCTGATTCTGTTTCATAACATAGAACAGTTATCAGGGTTCTCGTATTGCAAGGGTTTAATGAATAGGTTGAAGTATTCATTCGGGTGAGTGCCATATGCACAACATGGTCTTTATTTTGTGTTTGCTTGCAGTGAATTACTATGTACTTTACAGTTTTCACACTTCAGAGAGAAACTGCATTGTACATTTCAAGTTGAGATGCTACTGAAATATAGTGAAAATGGCCTCTGTAGACAGGTTTCACTATAAAATTGTAAATTATGCATACATATATCCAAATTTCTTATTTTGAAATATTGAATATATGAATATTTAATTGGGATGTTGCTTTAGTATCTTCATATGCTTGCCTTAAAGGAAGTGTTTTCCTTTGATTTATATACATGGATTTAGAAATGTGTGTATCATACATATCTGTGTCTTTTCTCTTCTGGTGATGAACAACCACAGATAACTATTAGATATGGCATTTTCTTTTTAAATGTGCTTCAGTAATGCCAATGTGGTCTTCTTTTGAAAAACAAAAAATAAAAAGCTTGCTTCTCCAGTATTGAATAAGATCTATATTAACTGTCATAATCTACTCAGCCCCCATTATTAACATATATTTGGGGAATGCTAGCTGTGTCATCCAAGTGATCTTTCCTTGGAAGATACACAGATGTGTGCACAGACACACATGCACATGTGAAATTTATGACATCAAAATAACTTTTTAGGACTTGTTTTTGAAAAGAGACATTAATGTAGACTTTTATAATAATACTAGGCATTGATTTCTTATGTGCAGATACGGAGCTCATATCTTACATGGATTGTTTGTTGATCTTCACAGTGATATAAGTACTGTTCATTTTTGAGTTGAAGAAATAGAGACTTAGAGATGTTAAGTAGCTTGCTCATTGCCACAGCTGAAAGTGGTGGGGCTGGCATTAGGACTCATTTACTCTGACTCAAGGTCCTTTCTTTGTGGCCCATAACAGCTTTGTATGCATAGATAGTACACCGTGGTTTTTAACCAAAGTTGTTTACTTTTTTTAGAGAATACTGGTATTTTCTTCTGAATATTTAACTTGCAAAGTATATTCATTTTGTATAACATTTAGTCATCTTTCTTAAACAGCAGACGAGTACTTGAGCCTCTTGAATTTTCTGATTTAATTCTTCTTGTAATACTGTATTGTTGAGGAAAAATTACATACAGAAGAAGAATTTGTGCTTTGGGGATACTGTTTGCCTGATGGATGTGCAACACTCATATCAGGTCTTTTGATTCTTAAACCCGAGGCATTTCCAGGGCTCTATTAGGTAAAATTTAATTTCCTTAAAAAATAAATGTTCTTATCAGGGTCACACATGTACATATTGTTAAAAGAATGATTAAGTGCTTGATGCCTGAGCTTTTATAGGAATGACCACAAACACTATTTATCCCAAATATAGTCTTCAATACACAGTTAAGCATTTTAACATGTGCATAAAAAGGACAAGAAAGCAATCAATTGTAATTTTAAACTTTTAGATGTAATTATTTAAAATATTCTGGGGAGCCTTAAAAAGTAAGGAAAGATGTTGTGAATTAGTGTGAGACTAAGAGGAAAAGATCTTTCCAACCTGTTTTCTACTTGAAGACATAGGGAAGCCTCTGTCCTGGGTCGTAAATATTGAGAGCACATCAGAGAACAAATGAATTAGATGGCAACACAATTTGGGTGATACTGGTATGAGTGCCATAAGTAACTGCATCTATATGACCGCTAGGGTACTGTGTGAATCTAGGAAGATTTTTCAAGTAAATAATGTTACAACATAAAATCCTAGGAACACGATTTATTAATAGGAAATATTTTAATAACTATGTTAATGATGTGATTTATCTTATAATCCAGGAGAGTTTTGAGAATGAAAGAGTATACTGTAATATGTAAGGACCACAGGTATGAATTGGGACTTTCCTGGTCAAATGGGGACATATGGTAGTACCTGAACTTCTACTGAGTAATTTCTAATAGTCTTGTAAAGTGTATGTTTAACAGGCGTCTTAATTCATGTGTAATATCTTTAAGAATGTTTTCTTTTATGATTAAACTAACTTCTCTTGTGGCCAGTATTTATGTTAGCCAATGTAGGCATTTTGTAATTGACTTTAGTAAAGGATAACTCTGATGTTTTATGACTTTTGGAACCTATTTTCAAGGTGACAGTTAAAGATGATTACTTTTGGGAGCAGAACAGTAAGTATGGCAAAGTTGATCATACTTTAGTGGATAGTTCTAAAGTTTTTCTTCATGTAAAGCATTATAAGTTTTTTCAAAAATTATTTTTTATTTTATTTTATTTTATTTTATTTTATTTTATTTTATTTTTCTAGAGATGGGGTCTTGAACTCCTGGGCTTAAGTGATCCTCCTGTCTTGACCTCCCAAAATGCTGGAATTGCAGGAATGAGCCACCACGCCTGGCCTGTTAAAGACATTTTTGTGCTTCCTTTGCCTTGTAAATCTTCTAATTCAGCAGTTCCCAACCTTTTTGGCACCAGGGATTAGTTTCATGGAAGACAATTTTTACATGGACGGGCGGTGGGGGGTAGGGTAGGGATGGTTTCGGAAAGAAACTGTTCCACCTCAGATCATCAAGCATTAGTTAGATTCTCATAAGGTGCGGGTAACCTAGTTCTCTTGCATGCACAGTTCACGATAGGGTTTGCATTCCTATGAGAATCTAATGCTGCTGCTGATTTGACAGGACGCGAAGCTCAGGTAAGTAATGCGACTGATGAGGAGCAGCCTAAATACAGAGGAAGCTTTGCTATCTGGTCTGCTGCTCGCTTCTTGCTGTGTGGCCTGGCTTCTAACAGGCCGCCTACCTGTACCAATCCATGGCCTGGGGGTTGGAGACTCCTGTTCTGATTTATAGTATGTTTGACATTTTGTGAAATCTAATCCTGTTTGTTATACCTTTAGAATTTATAATTTCATGTTGGATGATACATAGATCTTTTCTTTCTTTAAATGCATGTTACATGTCACATATATTGATAAAGTTGGTAGTTTTGCCAAAACATTTCTGGAAACAACTGTTTTTCTTTGGTGAAATTCTGTGTGGGAAAATAGAAATCTCTAGATAAGAGTAACTTAATTTTTTTTTGTATAGTTTTCTTTTTAATTTCCTCCTGATACATATTTATCTGACATGGCAAATTACATTATTAAAGTCATAGTTACATTGTACAATTTTAATTTTTAGTTTTTTTGTGTTTAGAACACATGTGACTTGTTAAGTTGAACCAGGTAACCAGAGTGGCATATTTGTACTTGAATGTGCATTACACAACTGGAAAAATTCTTGTGCAATAAATCTTATTCATATGTATAATATGAGAACTTTTTCTTTGTTCAGAAATGCCTATTATGCCTAACAAAAAAGGAAAGAACTATCCATATATTCTCCCTCAAGTTAGTTACAATATGAAGCACTTCCTGAAATACTTCACTGTAGTTCTAAGAGTAATACTATGTCTTATGTGTGGGCTCTGAGAGTAGCTTCTTTATAATTATGACAAGTAAAAGTACAGCCAAAGGTCACGGTAAACACAAGATTTCTTTCATACCTCATCCATTTTGTGGACAGCATATGCAGTAGTTTGGGTCCTGGCACTGATGTTTTAGTAGAGCAATCAAGGTTGTTCTCATGGAAGTGTTTCAAATCTCTTTCTGCCTACCTCCCATGTGGTTGCAAAATTTGGCATGAATATATATTTGAATTCTGGACTGATTAAATAGATCCTTATTAAATTTAGAGTTTGCAAACAAAAAAGGGGACCCTGTTATAATTCAAGGATTTCTTAGGCCGTTATAGAATAGTGATATATAGAAGCCTTTAATAATACTAAATACTATAGTGACTTGATACAGTGTCTCAGTATTGACCATCTTAGTACTGATGTTGTTCATAGAAACAGTAAAAACCAAACAACATAGTAATAACAACAAAAACAATATCACACAAATTATATAGACGACATGCCTGTAGATGTACAATCTATTGATTAGATCCTATATTTGACTTTAATTTGGCTATCTAAATAAAAGAGTGTTAAAAAGGTCATATATAGGAAAGCCTTTTATTAAAAAATGAATAGCCAGGCGCTGTAGCTCATGTCTGTAGTTCCCAGCACTCTAGGAGGCTGAGGCAGGAGGATTACTTGCGCCCAAGAGTTTGAGAGCAACCTGAGGAACATAGGGAGATCCTATCTCTACAAATATAAAAATAAAAAAAATCAGCCAGATGTGGTGGATTGTACCTGTGGTTCCATGCTGAGGAGGGAGGATTGCTTGAGCCTAGGAGATTGAGGCTGCAATGAGCCATGATCACCCCACTGCACTCTAGCCTGGATGACATAGCAAGACCCTGTCTTTAAAAAAAAAAGAAAAAAAAAAAAAGAATATGCATATGTTCTAGAGTGATTGTATCAGATCTCTTTAAGTCATTCTCAGTACACAGTACCAAGAAATGCATCTAAATAAAGAACATTTAGATGAGGATAAAATTGATGAATTAAAACTTTTAATGTAACTGATAAGTGTTTCCTTTGTACTTTTTTCTATTGTTTCCACACCCTAGCATGCTTTTTCTTACTGTAAAACTTCTAGAATAACAGTTTTCAAACAAGGTTGGTGCTGCTCCATAAGGGAGTTTCACAAATTGGTGTGGGGTTTTTACTCGTCACGATTGTGAGAGTGTTTTTGGCATTTAATGGATAGGGACCAGGTATGCTAGGTATTCTGCAGTGCAAGGGCCAGCCAGTCTCAGACTACAGGTTGTCCCAAGTATCACACAACTTTTGAATGTCTACTTGACTAAACTCTATTCAAAGATAAATCAGTAATACTTCACTATATAAAAATATTGATAAGTTTTTATAAAATGAAGAATCTGATAATTTAGGAGAAATTTGTGGGGAGGGGAAGCTTAAGTAAAATAAATAGTCTAAATATTATTGTATAATGTACTTCACATATTCTTTCCACTTCCTAATTTATAGCATTACTAAGTAGATATTTAGTTGAATAGTTTTCAGTTCGGTAATACAGTTACTGAGAGCTGAATAATTGCAAATATACAGCAGGATTTTAAGACTTTTTTTTTTTTCTTGAGGTGGAGTCTTGCTTGGTCGCCCAGGCTGGAGTGCAGTGGTGTGATCTCGGCTCACTGCAAGCTCCACCTCCTGGGTTCACACCATTCTCCTGCCTCAGCCTCTCGAGTAGCTGGGACTACAGGCCCCCGCCACCACACCTGGCTAATTTTTGTATTTTTAGTAGAGACGGGGTTTCACCGCGTTTGCCAGGATGGTCACTATCTCCTGACCTCATGATCTGCCTGCCTTGGCTTCCCAAAGTGCTGGGATTACAGGCATGAGCCACCACGCCCGGCCTAAGACTTCTTTTAACAACAAAGTTAATTTAAAATTTGTGCATCTCATTAAATTTTATCAATAAGCACAGATTTTTAAAAAAATGTTTCATGATTGTCATTTTAAATATTGAAGTTTCATTTTTTAGAATAACGATAATAAATGCGTTGTTAAAATTGCGTATTAAAATTACTTTTGTGTTGCCCGGTCTTCAGTATTATTCTGGTCCTGTTTCCAATAATCTATTATAAAACATCTCTGTAACTTCTTGCATTACATTTCTTTACCTGTTCCATTTACCTTCTGTTTTAAGACGGAATGGTCTCTGTTGCATTATAGAGACTTCATGTATGTATAACTTGACAGTGTGGCAGGAATTCTGGGATAGATAGTCATACTGTCCCACATTTTAGCCATCTCCTCAGAGATTGGATAGCTTTACTGTGTTCATATCCATGGATCCCAACTCTTTTTTTTTTTTTTCTGTAACTTTTTCATTATATAGAAATAGGCCCTAGGAAAGGTTGAAATGACTGTATTTTACTCTCAGACTTGATTAATGGTTTGGGTATAGAATTCTAGATTGTAGATAATTTTATTTTAGATATTGAAGGCTTTGTTTTACAACATTCAGTGTTACTACTGAGAAATCCATTGCCACTTTTTTCCCCCTACTTTTTTTTTTTTCTGGCTATATTTGGCCTGTTCTTAATATTCTAGAAGGCTTTAGGATCGTTTCTTTATCTCTGAAATTCTATGATAATATGTCTTAGAATAGATTTTATTCATTATTTGTAATGAATCTTCAGAGGACCCTTTTAAGAGCAAATGTCTTTCAGTTTGGGGATGTTATCTTGAATTATTTTGTTTCCCTGTTTTTGGTTTTTTATCCCTCTTTTTCCCTCAGCTCTCTTAGTTGGAGATTCAGCACCGGTGTAGAAGTGGGATGTGTGAGGTTGAGTCATTGCCTGATTGTGGGCAGAGTGATTTGCTTCTTCTCGGTGTCTTTTCTGATATATTCTGTTATGAGTAACTTCTTTTGATAAGTTATTCATCTGTTTTCCAAAAATTTATGATCTTGTTTCTGTTTTTCTCTCCACTTCCACTTTTTTGTGCTTGTGAAATACACCTTAAAAAATTATTTACTGCCATTTTAGTAGGGTTTTGGGTGGGAGAAGAAGTAATTTCATGTGGTTAATCTGTGTTTAGTGAACCAGTTGTTTTGTGTACTCATTTTGCAAGATGCAGCTCTTGAAAACTTTCTGTGATTCTTTAGTAATCTTACCTCACCTCCTACATACCTTATTAGAGCACTTATTATGCCACATTATAATTACTAGTTTATTGCTTATAATAAGAACAGGAATTGTCTTATTTTTATCAATGTTTTTGTGGAAAGCATATTTCTTAAATGAATGAAAACATAAACAAAATGCAGAAATGAGGTAGATAATAGATAACAACAGTACAATTTAGTGAGAAGGATTGAAATTATTTCTTATTTTAATCCTATTTCAATTAGTGTTTGATAGATTTTTAAAAACTTAATGGAGATTTATTTTAGTAAAATATTAATACTGTTGTCATCCTGGAGTAATCAAAAAATGTCTTTATATTAAAGCTAAATGACAAAGTAGTCATGAGAGTTTCATTGCAATGGAGAATCTTTCTTGATGCATTTAATTAGGAATTAACCTACAAGATATTGAAAAAAAATAGAATGAGTAGTGGATAGTTTTACATATTAAGGAGAGTACAACAGTATCATATAGTAAAGGGCAAAGAAGACAGAAAAAGTCTTATCGTCTTCTGTTAGCGTATCATTTCAATCATTCCAAATAGTAAAATAATAAATTCTAAGGAGACATCTTTTTGTTCTGTGAAAACATGTCATATCCACAGACAAAAGGAAAACGTCTGAATTAAGCACAAGATTTGGTTAAAAAGATCTTTGTCACTCTCTTGATGAAATGTCACCATCATAATTACCTATTGTCTCCTTTTGAAAGTTTTCCTTTGATCATAATGTTTTGTTTAGTTTTATTGATTTTTAACTTTAAAGGTAGGAAATATAATTGGTTTAATTTAAACTGTTTAACTCATGACTTCGCTTTCATATAAGTTAAAATAAATGAATCAGCAAATAGGTATTGAGTACATACAGGACCCTGGTTGGTACGCAGTGAAGTTGAAGAGATACTCACTTTAGAAAGGTGGCTTTTCTTAAGAAGCTGTATGCATGTAAAGAGTGACAGGTGTAAGGATTAGTAGGATAGAAAATATCTTGAAATCATATATGATCAGTTACCAATGAATGGCCCAAATGGATTTCTGCTAATTCAGCTATCTTTAGTTGAATGTTCACACATTCCTAAGTCGTATCTTAGGCATGATGTATATAAAGACAGAAAGAATTGATGCTTGATACAGTTACTTAACAGTGTTCTGAATTTTATTTTTGATAATCTTTTTTTTTAAGCCATAGTCTATCTGTAGGGCCTGTTCATTTTTATGCTTGCGTTTGCTTACTTATTAGAAACGTTCTTAAAATTGCATAGAATTACTTTGGGGATATTTCATTTTTTACTTTTTGATTCCTATACACACTATATAATCTTTTCATCAAACCATTCAAATTTTAAAAATCAGAGATTTTACACCAAAAACATGTAGATAGTAAGTTTTTGCTGTATACTAGTATTTTGCTTCATAAAACATAGTCGGCATATTTATTCTGTGTTCACGTATTTTTACTTAAGTTCAGCATTCATACATTTTCAAGAGTAGTTTCAGGATAAAATTAAATATATACTATGTTTTTTCACTCAGATGAACTCATTTTCCCCATCTTATGAACAACTACTTCTTTAGAGTTTATTAAAATGTTTTCTTGAGTGTACCACTTAGACTGTCTCTGTCACTTCATCTCCCCTACTTCCATCTTTTATTGATTACTTTCTATGTTATATTGAATCTAGTGTACACAAAGTTTATGAAAAGCTAAAACCCAGTGCAGGAAGGTCCTAGAAAAAAAAGTATAATTATGTTATTGTATAAACTTTAAAAATGTTGTTTAGGAAGCTAAAACTCCTTAACAGATGTGATTGCTTCATTGTTTCAAATTTATGCCAATCAGAGTTGATAGGATTTGATCACACTCTAGTAGATTTATGAAATACATTACAATATTGCATGACATACTTCAGATAGAAAAACATCAATATAAGTTGGGTATGATTTCTCGTTTAAGATAACAAACTAGTAATTCTTTGAAATCAGATGGTTACTACTTTGAGAGAATATCAGTTTTTATGGAAATTAACCATATCTCTCATATTTTCTTTATGGTGACAAAAAGTATATTAAACTTTCATTTACATGTGCAAATTTAATTGTAAATGAGAGGCATTTTGTTTCTGTTTCGCAATAGATGACCTGTCAGATTTTCAAAGGCATATAAAGAAATGGAGTTGGACTTAAAAGAAATTTGGCTGCAGAAAAGGTTAACACAAGATGAAAAATCTTACACTCGTGGTACTGAATTTCTTTAAAGTAAGATTTCAGTTGATATGTCCAAAGTCTTACTAGGATTTTGTTTTTTTCCAAATACAAATAAGTTTAATACCTCACATAACAAATAAAATGGAGAAGAACTTACTCACTAATGAAGTGACAGGTTTCCTTAGGGAAGTCAGAGCCAAGGAATTGGGAGTCAGACTCTCAAGCCTGTTTGTTCTCATAGCAAATGACAGAACTATTTATTTAAAAGCCGCTTGATGAGAGTATCTTTAACTTCATTCAGGAGGTCTACAACGTGGAGTCCTTCAGTTCATTTTTGAAATAAAAGCCTGAGATCTCCTGAGGACTTGCCTTGAAATTGTTATTAAATCAAGTAACTTGTGAAAAGAGGGTAGAATTTTTAGTTTCTTAGATTTAAATTAAAAGTTTTTAGAATATGAAGACTGGCCAAACCAGTGATTTTAAAGAAGATAGGCCCTCACGTTTCAGGTAAGAATACTGTAAAACCTTTTAAATTTTTTTTCGGAAGAGAATTATTCATTTGGTGGCTTAGATTTTAAAATTTTAGAAAGTATAGGCTGGGTGCAGTAGCTCATGCTTGTAATCCAAGCACTTTAGGAGGCTGAGGCAGGCAGATTGCTTGAGCCACGGAATCGAGACCAGGCTGAGCAATATGGCGAAACCCCCACTCTGCAAAAAAAACAAAAACAAAAACAAAACAAAAAAACAAACATTATCTGGGCGTGGTCCACATGCCTGTAGTCTCAGGTACTCAGGAGGCTGAGGTGGGAGGTTCAACTGAGCCTGGGTGAGGCTGCAGTGAGCCGCGATCACACCACAGCACTCCAGCCTGAGTGACAGGTGAGACCCTGTCTCAAAAAAAAAAAAAAAAAAAAAAAAAAAAAAAAAAAGGAAAGAAAGAAAAGAAAGTACAGAAAATAAGTAGAACAGGCAAACATGTATTTACCATGCAGAATTAGTATGCCACCACATGTATTTTTAAAAGATACTTTTAAAGTCTTTCCCTTCCCAGAGATAACTGCCTTACTGAAATTGGTTTATATCTTTCCTGTTTTTGTATTATCGCTACATTTATGTCTCCATTAACATTAAATGCTCTTAAAGATTACTTAACCGAAATATTCTATTATTTGTTGTTATTCTATTATTTACATTTTTTTCCCCTTCTTCATCATTATTCCTGAACTGTTATTTGCTGTGAGTTTTACATCTGGTTGATTCATTTTAACTGTTGTGTAATGTTTCATGATAGAACAGCATCAGAACCACAATTTGTATACCTGTTTCTCTTTTGACAGACATTAAGGGCCAGGATACTTTGCATAGACTTCTTCTACAGATATTCATGGAACTCTGTAGGGCTCAGTGTTTTCAGCACATGGACAAGCTGCCATCAATTCTTATAGCATTGTATCCAGGTTCTGGCACTAGGCAGTATCCTTAGGCAATTTGATACCACTAGAGTGGTATATTGCTTTCTTTTTCTTCCTGAATTTCCTGTCTTTACAAGCCGATCCACTGTTTCCGTTCCTGGCAAAGAAGCTTGCAGACAACACTGTCATGCTTTTTTTTTTAAACAAGTGTTCTCTGAATCCTCCCTACCTCCTAGTACAAAAAAATATAAAAATCTCTATATTTTTTGCATCTGTTTGAAAAAGATGCCTTTAAAAAATAGATGTTTTCTAGTTTTTATATTTTTGCTTTATTGTAACCTGCAGGAGGCTAGGACCTGTGCTATTTGAAGTTTATTTTGCCACAGCAACGTGTGTGCTGGATCTGTGCATGAATAAGACATGGTTTTGCTTACTGTGAACAGTATGATTTTGTGCCCAGGTATATAATTCTTTCAGTTAGCAGTGAACTCTTGAGTGTTGAAAAAAATACATTCTTATTTTGTGAACATTTTGGAATGTTTTTAGTCATTTAAAAATTGTATAATATAAATTGCATTCTTTAGATTCAAATTTGTATTATCATTTTCACTAGTTTAGCTAATTTAATTTTAAGACATTTTATATTTTGGAAAAAATCACGTATTAGGTAGAAGTCATATATTTAAACATGTATTACACACTTAAGATTTGGGTTGTAGTGCACTCTCAAACCATTAAAGAGAAAGCTGTCAGTTTATGAAATTCTTTGTATGCCCAACAGCTTGAAGCTGGCTGATAGAATGCCGAATATTAGACTATCAGTTTTATTAACTCTTTCACTTAAAGTATTTCTTCTTGAAATAAAAAAGAAACTTAAGTGAATTGCTAGGTTTGGATCATTTATTGAATGTCAGTAGTTTCAGAAAGCTGAAAAATGTTTATGCTGTGTAATAAACAGATGCTGCTCTAACAGTACAATACGTTATGTACCAAAAATGATCTCTGTTTTAATCAGAGATGCTGATTTAATGAGACAAGACTAGCTTACATCAAAATTGGATTTAGGATGTAATTTTTGGTTTTTGTATGTTTTTTCTACATAATTAATAGACATACCTTTTAACATCATTATCAGATTTGGGGAAGAATGTTTATTTCTTTGATTTTCACATCTATTTTTGAATTCACAGGAGTTTGTAATTGTCCTATAAACCCATTCAAAATAGCTATTAAAATGCCTTAAAGAAGATGCCTTGTTTTGTACTTTATTAAGTCTACTTTGCATGAAATTCATATAGGTCTTAACTTTTCTACCTTTTTTTGATTAAGGATACTGAATATTTTCTATAATTCGTGGGACAGTTTGGGGGAGGCAGTCAGTCAGTCAATTGACTATTGTGAGATGATGATGCTTGAGGTTTAAAATCTCTGTCACGCAGTGTGCTTAGGTTGCCTTTTTGGTTTGCTGTCCAGAGTCACTGGAGTCTTTTCATCTATGAGAGAAGCACTTTGCTAGGCTCTGCTTTCTTGTTCACTTAACTTATTCCATGAGCACCCTCAAACTTGACTGCAGTTGCTGACTTTGAGTCCTTCTTCTGCATCTGTATTGTACATCTTTGATTGACATGTTTGCCTTTACATATGGTCAGGTAATTTTATATTTGGAAAAATATTCCTATTGTGTGTTTTATTCCACTGAACCTAGCAGAGTTAAATGTAGTTTGGATGCATTGGGAAGAATTAATGATTGGAAGATACAGAGTTGGTAAATTATTTATTCTGGCCCTGAGGAAGCTGAAAAGCTGAGTGAAAGACTAATAAATCATTTGTGGTAGTGCTGGTTGTCACTTCCAATTATTTTAGACGTTTTTGTGATAAACTGCAGCACCTGCTAGATATCTGCACACCCTCCCTTGATGCTAGTGGTGCAGCTTGTTTAGTCGATTATCAAAGGCAAGTTTGTGTAAAGTTTATTTAGGTTGGAAAGGAAATTACTCTTTTTGAGTCAATTTTGTTGCTTTTCCTCATTGTTTTGAATGCTATGAAAGAATTTCCCTGACATGGCCAAGAATCTGGAATATGCCTACTACTTTAGCCAGGAAAGACTGTCTTTATCTTTTATTAAATACTTGAAGAATTGAGCTTCTTTCAGACTAATTGAAAACTACGTCAACTGAGATGATTAGTATGCTAAAGATCAAATCATCTTTTTGGCACCAATTGATAGAGAACCACTGTTGCTGCTTGACCAGGCTTTTTTTCTTCATTCTTTGTTTTTAAAGGCTGAGATTTTGTAACTACTAGCCTAAAAGGTAGTGAGATCCTCTTTTCCACTGTTCCTAAACTCTGCTGCTGAGATTCTTGAAGAGGCAGAGAAAAATTGGAAAGAAAGCACAGCCTAGGCTGGTCTGATTCTAGCAATCTTGAAACAGGACTACTCTAAAACTCCTTTGAAAATAAATCCTACACGCCTGCAATCCTAGCACTTTGGGAGGCTGAGATGGGCAGATCACCTGAGGTTAGGAGTCCAAGACCAGCCTGGCCAACATAGTCAAAACCTGTCTCTACTAAAAATACAAAAAATTAGCTGAGCATGGTGGCCTGCGCCTGTAATCCCAGCTACTTGGGAGGCTGAGGCAGGAGAATCTCTTGAACCTAGGAGGCGAAGGTTGCGGTGAGGCGAGATCACACCATTGCACTCCAGCCTGGGCAACAAGAGCAAAACTCTGTCTCAAACAAACAAAAAACATGGGCCAGTCGAGAGGACTCTTAAAGATATATACTTTGAATAATCTTGATAAGTGGTCTTGTATTCATTTAGTTGCATTTTTACTCACTGACATGCTTCTCTTCATCAAACATTTATTAAAGCTTATATGTGCCAGCCCCCTGAAACAACAATTACTACTATAATAACAACTCTTTTTGGAGGTTAGTATGTGCCATGTACTATTCTTAGCTTTTTTGTATGTATTAACATATTTTAATATGACAACCTTATAAGATATTTATTATTCCTATCCTTATTTTACCAAGGAGCCCTATGGAGTGATAAGGCAATAGTGATTTAGTTTTTTTCTTTAGGGTCTACAGAAAGTGGGAAACATTCATGGTAAATCTTAGTTAATTAGGTTTAGGAATTTCAATCCAAGTAGTATAATAATAACTATTATTTATTGAAGATTTAATTTTGTATTTTGTACTATATATATTATTTCACTTTTAACCCCTGAATAATAAATGATTATTATCTTCTTTGTCATTGTATTAGTCCATTCTTATGCTACTATAAAGAACTGCCTGAGACTGGGTAATTTATAAAAGAAAGAGGTTTAATTTACTCCTAGTTCCACAGGGCTGGGAAAGCCTCAGGAAACTTACGTGGAAGGGGAAGCAAACTTGTCCTTCTTCACATGGCGGCAGGAAGGAGAAATGCTGAGCAAAATTGGGAAACGCCCTTTTAAAAATAATCAGATCTCATGAGAACTCACTCACTGTCACGAGAACAGTATGAGGGTAACCACCTCCATGATTAAATTACCTCCCACTGGGTCTCTCCCATGACACGTGGGGATTATGGGAACTACACAATTCAAGGTGAGATTTGGGTGGGGACACAGAACTAAACCATATCAGTCATGATGGTGAAATTAAATCTTAAAGAGGTTAAACTACTTGCCCTGGGTTGTGCAGCTTGGAGGTGGAGGAGCTGGGGTTCGAGTCAGAATCTGACTGCCTCCACACTCTATTTAGGGATTATAAACCCTGCTTCCTGTGGAACTTGGTAAGCCACAGAAAGTGGGGAGGAAAGTTGTCTAGTGAGCAGCTGGGGAGCATTGACAGCAGTGGGACCAGAACTATGAATCTAGTGATTTTTTTTTTTTTTGAGGTAAGTTAAAAATCTAAATTTTTATGTGAAATATCAAGTTTAAAAAATCTTGGCAGTTTATTCAGAATGAACTGTTTGCTCACTGGAAGTGGCCTATGGATGCCAGTTTGAAATCCCAGCATATTGCCTTCCTTCTAGCTTTATCAAATTGAAAACTAGTGATAGTCTATGAAACAATATGAATAGATTATATTAGTAAAATTCCATCCCTTAGGGAAGTTAACAGATTAAATGAAACATAATTATTTATTACTTTAGTAATTCTGTGTAACTTGTTATATACCTCAAGAGATTTAGTTGGGTTTAATTTCAGGTTATAGGATACTAGTAATTCAGCTATAAACTATAGCATAGAGTATAAAATCAAACAGTAAAAAAAAAAACTAGAATTTTGAAAATCTAAGCAGGTATTAAGTTATGGAAATGTTTATTGAAACACTCTTTTCTTCCCTCCCTGTACCCACTCCCGCCATTCCTCTAGTGCTTTTATTTCCTCCTTTCTCAGCTCATACACTTTCTTTCACTATGCTCTGAATCATGTGGGAGATTCAAGATATATATATATATATATGTGTATATAACATATATATGTGTGTATATATGTATATACATAAATATAGTTTTTTTTTTTTAAGTGAAATGCCTTTATTAGATTACAGGTAGAATTAAATCATATGTAGAATGTTGTTACTTTTAATAGAATATAATGCAGTCAAAGATCAAAGTTTTAGTAAATGGGGATCTGTTTGAAATAAAAGTCAGTGGTTGTTTATGGATTTATTAAATGCTTTTATCTTAAAATACAAATTAAATATTCCTGGAGACAACATGTATCATTTCATAAGTGTTTGAAAAATCAGTCTAATCAGTTGTTAGAGAGTTCTTCCACAAAAAGATGAAAGACAAAACCTTCACAATTGTTATAAACGTACTATTTTGGAATTATTAAAAATAATTTTCCTGGCTGGGTGCGGTGTTTCATGCTTGTAATCCTAGCACTATGGGAGGCTGAGGCAGGCAGATAGCTTGAGCCCACCAGTTTGAGACCAGCCTGGGCAACATGGTGAAACCCCATCACTGCAAAAAATACAAAAATTAGCCAGGTGCGGTGGTGCATGCTTGTAGTCCCAGCTACTCGGAAAGTACTCGGAAGGCTGAGATTGGAGGATCACTTGAGCCTTGCGGGGGTCAAGACTGCAGCCGTGATTGCGCCACTGCACTCCAGTCTGGACTCTGTCTCATTGAAAAAAGAAAAAGAAAAAATTATTTTCTTAGTGGATTTTTAAATCCTACCTTATAACGAAAGTAATTGCATTGAAAATCAATGTTTCTTTCAAAAATAAAGGGCTTAATAAATTATGATTTCTTTTTAGTGGGTCCTTTAGCTCTTTAGAAATGAAATACTTGTTAGTGACTTAATTTTTATAAGTTAGAGGCTTTTGACGTATAGCATTTCATTTGTTCAGTTGTTCAAAGTATGGCTTTAAAAAATAGAAAAATCTTTTACTATGTCTTATTATAAGGATAATATATGTTCATTACAGAAAAATTTTAAAAATTACAAAAAATTAAAAACATGATTCTATTATAAGCAACCAGCAAATCTGTCTGTTTTCTGAGGGTTTTAAAAATTTTTTTACTTTGACTGCTTAGCGTTTTATATTTGTCTTTTCTGTGATAATATTCATAGCTTAGTAGGCTTGCTTTTAAAAGATATTATAATATTTGAGAGTTCAAATGCATCTCATTTACAAAGCTTTTCATCCAGCAACTAAAAGTAAATTATTCCTCTTCCTAACTTCCGTGTGGCTGACTGTACCTCTACAATGATTTTTTGTAACAACATATGTACGTCTCACACTGTCTTGTATTCATTTTTATATTATTGTAACATTCACTAACTGTTTAGTGAATAAATGAAAAAAAATTCGGACTAATCAGTTGTTAGAGGGTTCTTCCACAAAAAGATGAAAGATCTAATAGTAGTAATTGTTAGTTATAATGTTTCTATTTTGGAATTATTAAAAATAATTTTTCTTAGTGGATTTTCTTATCCTACCTTTAATGAAAGTAATTCCACCCAGAATCATCACTTCTTTCTTTTGAGAGAACCATTGGTTCTTAAATTAGATCTTAACTTCTAGATAAGATTGTTAACACAGGTAGGGCTTTTGTGGAAATGTGATTATACTAAGAAATCACTAAAGTTTATGGAGCAACAGTTTTTTCTAGATCTAAACATGTGCTCGGTGTACTACTTAATAAGTAATGGAGATTTACTATGTTCAGATTTGTCAAGTCTAATTTGAAGGGTAAATACTGCTAAGTAAGTATATACAATCTTGCAGTTCTAAAATGTTGCAAAAATTAATGAATTATTTGAGTGCTTATAATAAAATGATGTTTGGGAAATCTGAAGGAGAAAAATTTTAGAAATGGTGATTCTAGTATGTTACTTTATAGATAAAAGGTAATTCAGAATGCTAGATGTGGATGAGTGCTTAGAAGTTATCTTCTGAAATCTTCTTTGTCAGTAGGAAACAGAAGTTTTGGGAGATAAATAATTGGACCAAAGTCATAAGACTGCAGTGTATCTAATGCTAATTACTAATGTGTGCTCAATAAATATTTTTATGACTAAATGAAATGCCTTATATATAGGGAGTTGCTGAAAAATTTGTCATGTGTGGTTTAGGAAAGTTATTGCAAAAACAGTTGCCATGAATGTTCAAATTAGAAAACAGAATTACTGCATTTCCTAAAAATATTTATACTTTGAAGAGAAGAACTTAGAAGACATAATACTTTTAAAAACATGGCAATGTATAGAAAAATGAAATAGAATGGGTACTATTTAGCTTTGTTTCTAGCATCACTTTGACTGCATAATTGGAAGGTATCTTTGGATAAGCTTTTTGGAAACTTTTCTAGTTGGAAAAGGATTTCAGCTGGAGTGTCTAAAGGGTCACACACACACAAAAACCCCTCTATATTAAAATAAAATGTGTCCAAGCTTTAAAGAAAAGATCTCAGAGTTTGCAGATGATCCTAAAATTGGAGCTAGGGGAAATAATAAGGAACAATGCAATCAGATTCAAAAAGATTTGGATTGTTTAGGTGATTGGGCCAGCAGATGGCAAATGCAGTTCAGTGTAGACAAATGTAAAATAATTATCTTAGGAACAAAGAACCAATCATACAGCACACTGATCAGGAAAAAATTTGTGAGTTATTGTAGGAAAACCATTGAAACAGTTAACCCGGTGCACAGCTGCAGCAAAAAAGGCAAGCAAGAAACCAAATTAGCAGACGGATAGAATATAAAGCAAGAGGCAATACTTATAGTGTGTTAAGAAACTTGCTAGACTCCATCCAAATTGCTCAGTCTACTGTTGGTTGATAGAACTACTTTAGGAAGAGTACGGTTTTGCCTTGGAAATACACTGAAAATGGTACCAAACAAATCTAATAAAATGATGTTAAAGAGATTTGCACTAATTTTTATCAACTTTCAGTTTGCAAACTTTTATAAAGATATAAGCAAGACACTGAGTAAAAGTAAAGACACTTCAGTTCTACTACAAAGAGTTGGTCTTCCTAGAGGACATTTGTGGTTTTCATTGCCTGGGGCCTTACTAAGCCCCTTTCTAGGTTAGGAGACAGCTTCTCACCCCTCAAGATTAAGGAAGCCTAAAGGCTAGCATGAGGCCCTTCTGTAGTTTAAGAGTTGCACCTTGACATCTGGAAAGACCATGGGCATGAGGCTAAGAGCTGCCACTGAGATGCTTCCTCCTGGCCTGTAACTCTTTTTTTTTTTTTTTTCCTTTCTTTCTTCTTCTTCTTTTTTTCCCCTTTCTTTCTCCTTCTTCTTCTTCTTTTTTTAAAATATTGCGGGACTGTTCTGTAAAAACCAGAAAGGCTGCTAGACAAATTCTAAAAGAGCCTGTAACCCTTGATGCAGTAACATAAGTTCCAGGCTTCATTCAAGGCTGTGGAGGCAAACATTTTTCTGTGATTTGCCTTCCTTGATTCCTGTCCAAGCTGGATTTTCCAACCTTGTCTCAGTGTTCTGAACTATCTAGTACCTAGCCAATAAATTCCTTTTTGACTTAGATTCACTAGAACATGTATCTGTTGTTTATAATCAAGAGCCTTAACTGGTACAGTGGTAGTGTTCTGTTCTTTTATCCTTGTTTCTTGAATTATTTTCTTTTGTCCTATAATGTGTTCACTTTGTTTGGAGTGGTGTCTTATACTAAATCATTTTTGGGATGAGAAGAAAGCTAAAATGCAAATTGTCCTCTTCATCTCTATCTGCCTGTCTTTTTGTCTGTCCCTCTCTCCCTCCCTATCAGAATGCAAAAGAAGTGAAAAGAATTTGTATCCATACCATTGGCATCTTGTATCCATACCATTGGCATCTTTTGTAAAATTTAACTTTATCCATGCAATTGAATATTCAGTGTTACTGTTGAAAATGGTCTTTGGTATCGAGACCTGTTTTAAGAATGTTTGCATTTTTTAATACATTATATTAGGTATCTCTAAAAATCGTTTTCTGGCCGGGCATGGTGGCTCACACCTGTGATCCCAGCACTTTGGGAGGCCGAGGTGGGTGGATTACGAGGTCATGAGATTGAGACCATCCTGGCCAATATGGTGAAACCCCATCTCTATTAAAAATACGAAAAAAAATTAGCTGGTGTGTGCCTATAATCCCAGCTACTGAGGAGGCGGAGGCAGGAGAATTGCTTGAACCCAGGAGGCAGTGGTTGCAGTGAGCTGAGATCATGCCATGACACTCCAGCCTGGGCAACAGAGTGAGACTCCGTCTCAGACCAAAAAAAAAAAAAAAAAAAGAAGAAGAAAATGATTGTGTTAGAAAATTCACTGTAAAAATGCATTTGTCCATTTATTCTAAATATGTTGGGTTATTATAAGAATGAATCAAATGTATTTTATAAGTTTTTTATATGAAAAATGGGATTTTTTTTGGATCTATTACTTTTTTTCATTTAATAGTATATTGTGAGCAGGAAAGGTAAGCCTGTATCATCTCTTTTAATAGTTGCGTAACATTCTATTATTATATAGAAGTCCTACATATTTTTTAACCAGTTCCCATAGATGACTATTTAGGTTATTAGAATTTTCCACTGTTATATATACTACTGCATTCAAACTGCTTTTAATAGTATTTGCATATATCCCTCATTATTTCCATAGGCTAAATTCCAGAAATGGACTTACTGGTTAGAAGGGTAATTACAAGTCTTCTGATACTCACTGCCAAACTCTACAAGTTTCATTTCTACCGGCAATTTTGATTCCTGAATTTTTTACATCAATCCTCGTATTAATACTTAAAAAGAAAACATCTTTGCTAATTTTATAAGAGAAAAGTAGTGTCTTGTTGTAATAATGTACCCGTTTTTAATGCTATTGACCATTTATATTTATTTTATAATTTACCTCTTAATACGATTTACTTGTTACTCAGGTATTTTTCTCATATTTAATTACTATATTATATATTAAGAAGATCAGTCTTTTGTAGTATGTCGTATTTTTTTTCTGTGTTTGATTTTTTTTTTTAAACTAGTGAGTTGAGGAATTTGGTTTTATTTGTTTGGATTTTTTATTTTTGGGTCATATAACCATTTAAAATTTTTATGTAATCAAATATATATCATTCTACATAAAAATTTTCATCTTTAGTATTTAAAACTTAAAAAATACCTCATAAAGTTTTAATTGATCTAGGATTTTAAAATAATCAGTTTTGGGGCCTATATACTGTATTTTCTGTGTATTGGCCTTACAGACCTCAGTGTACATACAGATTTACAATCATGAATGTTTGGAAAGCACACTGGAACTGCTTCCAGCTGACTGTGACCTTGAGTCTCAGCTTCTGCATCTATGAAATGGAAGATATTGGTCTGGTACAGTGCTCTGTTCATTCTGGGTTTTTTGCCCATGAGCCCCAGTAAGAAAATTTAAATCACAACCACAGACACACATGTACATAAACACATACAAGTATATGTATGTGTATATATAAACATACTGTGTTTCTACTTTTTGTGTGTCATGCCATACATATCATGCCATGCAGTGCCAGATATTATTTTAAAAAAAACCTCACTAAATTGCTTTCCTTACCTACTAAGGGGTGTTACAATTTGAGAAACACTTGTCCGGTGGATCTTTGATTGGACACTCACATGCCTTCTGGGACTGACCAGATAACAGTTGCACATAACTTACCACTTTAGCTAATCAGAGGGCTTGGGTTCTATCTAAAGGCATTCAAATTAAAAGAGTAAAACAAAGCACCTTGTTAGGTCAGCAGACATTTTCAAGTGGAATTCAACCTTCAAATTTGGGACCCTATCCTACTCTAGAGAAAAAAATCAAATACATAAAATATTGGCTCATTACTTTGTCAAATTGCTATAAAATAGTTTTAAGTTCATGGTCAGGCAGTGAAATCAGACTATACTTTTAATAGCATTGGTCTGGATGCTGATATTTGAATGCTTTCCCGGTAACCTCTTCTAAACTTCTTTGGCACTGTGACAACTTCTAGCCATGAAAATTAGGAGATAAAATGGCCTAACTCAGTTTTCCTGATTTAATGAGAAATAATGTCTATGCTAGGATATGAGAAGATAAATATGAAAGAGATAATTCCAAGTATCTGAGTTACTTTCAAGGCTGATGTTAAAGGAGAAAGTGGGCTTGGTGTGGTGGTTCGTACCTGTAATCTCAGTGCTTTGAGATGCCAAGGTGAGAGGATTGCTTGAGGCCAGGAGTTAGACACCACCAACCTGGGCAACATAGCAAGACCCTGTCTCTACAAAAAATTAAAAAATTAGCTGGACATGTGGTGCATAGTTGTAGTCCTAGCTATTTGGGAGGCTGAGATGGGAGGATTACTTGAACCCAGGAGTTTGAGGATGCAGTGAGCTATGATTGTGTCACTGCACAGCAGCCTGGGGGACAGAGTAAGAACTTGTCTTAAAAAAAAGGGAGGGTTGGGGGAGACAGGTGAACTTTGTCCTTCCCATTTCAAATGAAGGTGATGCACTATCCTAGCAACTGTGTCCAAAAACACTTTTAAGAAGATGCTGGCCAGGTGTGGCGGCTCACGCCTGCGATCTCGGCAGTTTGGGAGGCTGAGGTGCGCAGATTACAAGGTCAGGAGGTCAAGACCATCCTGGCCAATATGGTGAAACCCTGTCTGTACTAAAATATAAAAAATTAGCCGGCGAGGTGGCAGGCACCTGTAGTCCTTGCTACTCAGGAGGCTGAGGCAGGGGAATTGCTTGAACCTGGGAGGCAGAGGTTGCAGTGAGCCAAGATCGCGCCACGGCACTCCAGTCTGGTGACAGAGTAAGACTCTGTCCAAAAAAAAAAAAAAAAAAAAAAAAAAAAAAAGATACTAATGAATAACCGGTGAAAAATCATATAGAAAAAGGTCAGTGTTCATGAACAAATACAGCAGCATTTGGATATCTACCAAATCTCTTGTGTCTGTGTATACACACGCAAAATTATTTTTATGACTTGATTTTCTGGTTTTAGGGATAAGACTGTATATACTTTGAAGAGAGATTCTGTGATGTATAACCATTAAGTCTTACTTTTGGTGACTTGGGTAATTGTAATGGAACCATGGAGCCATTAGGCTCCAGATGGGACTTTAATCTGGCTTCTGATTGAGCTGAGTGTCCTTGTAGAGTCTCTTAGCATCTGTTTTGAAAATATTTGCGACATTATTCAAAATTTGTACAAATTAACCCACCCTTGGGTTATAATTCAATTTTTCTTTATTGAGAAGTGTATTATAAACATTTTTATGCAATCAGATTAAACTAGCTTATACCTGTTATTTATTTGTCTATTAAGTGGTCATGTAGATTTTTGTGACTGAGCTTTTAGTGGATTTAAGAAAGCTTACGTTAGACTTCTAAAGATTGTAATTTGTTTATAAAATGTTGTTTATTAAAGCTATTTCCAAGTTTCAAATAGCTTTCACATAGGTACTTATTTTTGAGAGACTATTTAAAAATACTTAAAATTATGCTGGTTCCGTCTTTTAATAACGGAAACCCAAATAGTCTGCCTTATTCCAGAATGAAGTGGATTTTTTCCCACAGTGGAAACTATAGGTAGGGGAGCTTCTAGGGCTTGATCTCCAAGCACTATATGAGCAAGGTATCAGCCTGACTTATCTGTTTTTTAAAATTTATCTTCAGGCTGGTTTTCTTCATGTTTATAGGATAGCTACTATCTGTAGCTGGAACAACAAACATTCTTCACTTCCAGTAGGGAAACAAGAATTTTTCTCATTATTGTAGACTAAAGGTTTTTTCCTTCAGTTTTATTGGCCCCGTTTAGATCACATGTTATCTTTGGACCAGTAACAATCACCATGTGCTAACAGGTTTAATTAAGTTTGGGTTTCTGAACCACTTACTTGCAGGAAAGTTGATATTACAGCATTTGATTCAGGATCTAGCCCTGAAGCTTGAGAGAGTCTGGGTAGGTCAGCTTCTCCTGAGTTGTGGGAGGGGAAAGGTAAAAATGGATGTTGGATTTGCAACCAGTGGAGTCTCTTCTATAAGCATTATAAAAGTTCTAATCCACTCCTTGATCAGGATTTTAGCTTCTTTCTCTTTTTGCATTTTTATTAGTACTATGGCTTTTAATTAGTTATTTTCTTATTTACAGAATACAGAAATGAAAATCATGTTGTGGAAAGAAATACTAGTTAGGTATTTTGTAGTTGCTTGGGCTTTCTTTGTTATGTGGAGACTGGAAAAATTGTAAATATTGCTTGACACAGATAAAGTGTAAGGAGATTGCATTATTAAATAAATGTTAGTGACATTTTCTCAGGAAACTGTCATACATCATCACTATTTGTCCCTCCCCCCAAAGGAAGGCAGTATAATTCTGTGGGCCCAAATTCTCAGTGGTTTACCTTTCCATGTGTAACTAGGGTTTTTTCAAGTATTAAAGTATAATTGTATAATTTATATATTGAAATGCTTACTTTAATGACTGAGAATGAGAGTACTGGAAATGAAGAGTTCTAAATTGATGGCAGAAAGATCTTATCCTGGATTTAAGTTAGAAAGGACTAAAAATACTGGTATGTAAGAAAAAAATTCCTCAGGGAATATTGGAGCAAATGTAAGTGTGAGGTTTGAATTGTCTGTCCCTGGTTGGTAGTATTTGTTTGCATGTTTTCCTGAAGGATGAAAGGCTGTATTTTCCTGTTAATTCATCCACTGTTAATAAATTTCTTTAGCTCTTATATATGTCAAAATGCACTATTACAAATACCACTAATTTGGAATTTGTAATAAATTGATTCGAAGTAGTTTTAAATTAAATAGGTTGATAAGCAACAAGCAGAATAGAAAGGAATCTCTTTACCTTTTTTAGGATTTAAAAACGAGGCATTCTAGATGCCTTCCTCTCCTTTACCCATAGCGGCTAACAGGTGTTGTTGATTCTTCCTAGATGCTTATCTCTGGAATCAGCTCTTCTTACTCTGGTTAGCCTTTGTTTATCATCTGGACTCCCTAATCTCTGTGCCAGAATATTCATATGATACATATTATTCAGTACCTTGACTTTTTCTTTTTGAACTTAGCTCCATGTGAGCACATAGATCCATGTGCTCACACAAATCCACTCATTCTATTTTTAAAGCTTCATAGTACTCCCAAGTATGGATGTGTAGTGTATAATCTCAAAATAGTCTTTCTCAATGGTAGATCTCATTATGTTTTTGTTCTGGTTAAAAGTTCCCTTCCCCTTCTGGTGATTCTCAGTCATGGGAGGGAACATTTACTTCCTAAGGATGGGGAATCTGAATCTTGCATGGACCTTTTACAAGTCTGTCTCCCAAATTCTGATATACCTTCCTATTTGATGATTTCTCTTGTATTAAGAACTATAACTGGCTGGGCGCAGTGACTCATACCTGTAATGCCAGCACTTTGGGAGACAGAGGCAGGTGGATCACCCGAGATCAGGAGACCAGGCTGGCCAACATAGCAAAACCCTGTCTGTACTGAAAAATACAAAAATTAGTGAGGTGTGGTGGTGCATGCCTGCAATCCCAGCTACTTGGGAGGCTGAGGCACAAGAATTGCTTGAATCTGGAAGGTGGAGGTTGAGGTTGCAGTGAACCGAGATTGTGGCACTGCACTCCAGCCTGAGTGACAGAGCGAAACCCTGACTTAAAAAAAAAAAAAAAAAAAAGCTATAACTGTCTCATATATCAGAGTAGATAGAAGGTTGTAAACACCCTAGTGGTCTTACTTTCCTGCCACATGATTTAATAATTCTGAACACATTGCCTTCTGGCTGGGAGTCTTCCTTTTTTCTTTTCTTTGCTTTTCTGCATTGAGATGTATTTTTACTATGCTTTTAATACCCTTCCCTTCTCCTATTCATCCTGAAGCTTCATCTCATGCAATTTTTCCTGTTTTGGACTGCTGGGCTGTTTACTAAGAGCAACTATAATTTCTTCTAAACTTCTAACTCTCTTCTACTGGATTTTTGAACAACTTGAGGACAGAGTGGTGTTATAATCTTTGTACTTTTAGCATGTAGACAATATACATAGTAGTATACATAGCAGGAAATCAAACAGCTAATTGAATGAATGGAGTTAATGGATATTTAAGTATCCAATCATGCTCCACTTAATGATGGGAACAGGTTTTGAGATATGGTTGTTAGGTGATTTCATCTTTGTGTGAACATCATAGAATGTACTGAACATCATAGAATGTACTTATGCAAAACTAGATGTGTACAGACTGCCACACACCTGGGCTATATGATGTAGCCCATTGCTCTTGGCTACAAACCTGTGCAGCTTGTTACTGTACTGAATGCTGTAGGCAGTTGTAACGCAATGGTATCTGTTTATCTAAACATAGAAAAGGAACAGTAAAATTATAGTATTATAATCTTAAGGGACCACCATCCTATATGTGGTCTGACATTGACTGAAATGTCATTATATAGCACACGACTGTATTTATGTTTTTGCATAAAATAGCTGAATTTTCAACAGTGAAATTTACTGAATATGTTTGTTGTTAATAAATTGGAGTTGCAGAAAGGCTTTACTCAAGTAGCTGGTCATAAGGGAAATAAGATAGGTGTTGAGAGTTTAAAATCTGCACAGGGAAGAAAGAGTAGATACAGAGATACAAAGTCTCTAAAGAGACAGAATGACTGATGGGCTTGGAAGCCTTGGCCACTTACCTGAATGACTATATTGATGCAGCTAAAGAAAGAATTTGTCTGGCCAGACGTGGTGACTCATGTCTGTAATCCCAGCACTTTGGGAGGCCGAGGTGGGCAGATCACGAGGTCAGCAGATTGAGACCATCCTGGCCAACATGGTGAAACCCTGTCTTTACTAAAATACAAAAAATTAGCCGAGCATGGTGGTGCATGCCTGTAGTCCCAGCTACTCGGGAGGCTGAGACAGGGGAATCGCTTGAACCCGGAAGACAGAGGTTGCAGTGAGCTGAGATTGTGCCACTGCACTCCAGCCTGGCGACAGAGTGAGACTCTGTCTAGAAAAAAAAAAAAAAAATAGAAAGAAAAGAAAGAATTTGTCCATTGAGGGTGGAGAGTGGATTGGCTGCCATCCCCAAATAAAGGCCCAAGGGTTGAAGTTGGTAGTACTCATCCTAGCTTTTGTTGGGAGGTTTTTAATATTCTGGTTTCTACCTCTCTCTGTATAGAGACATATGCAGGGAGTTGCAGATGGATGCTCCAGGTTTTTTGTTTGTTTGTTTGTTTTCTTTTGGTAGTGGAATAGTGATTAAAAGATAGACTTCAGCAGACAAGGTTCAATTTCAGGCCTTTTTACTTGCTACTTGTGTGTCCTTGGGCAAGTTTCTATCAGTCTCCAGTTTTTAGTCAGTGTGGCTGAGAAAATTGCTCCTTTAATCTGAAAGATGTTCTAGGCAAAGGCTACTGAGTGAATACAGGGGTACACTGCTTCATTTGCTGCATAATAGCTGTATTAGTGTCCTAAGGTTGCTGTAACAGTACTACAGACTGTATGGCTTAAAAACAGAAATGTATTTTCTTTTCCGGGGGCTGAAAGTATGAAATCAAAGTGTCAACAGGGTTAGTTTCTTCTGAGAGTGAGAATATATGGTTCTTAACTTTATTTTAAATGTCTCTAGATCAAGTATATTTAAATGTCTCTGTCTTTTTAGTGCAAGTTGAATATTTCTTATCCAAAATGCTTGGGATGAGAAGTATTTCGGAAATTGGATTTTTTTCTGATTTTGGAATATTTGCTCCAATGAGCATTTCCTTTGAGCATCACATCAGCATTCAAAAAGTTTCAGATTTTTTAGTATTTCAGATTTCAGATTTTTGGATTAGGGATCCTCAACTTATAATTAGCAGGTTTAACGAAGATGATTGTTTTTGTCATTATTAGGATTATGGTTATATATTGTATTTGGATGCCAGGATGTGAATATGATTAATGAAAGTGGAAGTTTGTATAATTTATATTGGTGGGTTTCATTTTTAAAATGATTGGTGTATACATTTTCAAGATAATTGTTTTTGATAGAAAGTTACCTCCTACATAAGTGGCATGACAACTAAGAATTTTATGTCCAGACACAAACTGATTTTTAATTACATACCAAAAATTTTTTCAATCATTTAATTATGTGTCTAAGTAGAAGGTTACAGATTTAAGGTAAAACTAAATCTTATTAAATTATCAAACAAATTTAAGTCAGTGTAATTCTAGTCATGTTGCTAAAATGAATACACTTTTCTCATTTTAATATTAAATTTAAAATGTAGGAACCTATAGGAATTATAAGTGTTACATTTTTATTTTTTCCCTTTGACTTTGCTTGTTTTAATTTTGAAGTCTGCTGTTGAAAATGTCAGTTCTAGTTTAAATTCTGCATAACCTGATTTGTAAAATTTAATTAAGCTCACTTGACTGTTTGAATCTACTCCCTCACCCCAAAAAGAATGCATATCTCCTAAGTAGATGCAAATTTTGTGAATTATTTCTTGCCATTAGAATAACCCCTCTAATCCTTATTCACTTAATTTATGTCAGCATTTTCTTAATATATGTGTTCATGAAGGAAGTTAAGGTTGGTTGCTAGGCCTCATTCTCCCATCCTTCCTTCCCTTCTTTCTTTCTTACTTTCCTTTTTATTTTGAAATAATTTAAGAGTTGCAGAAATAGTACCCTTCTCCCAGCTCCCCCTAAGGTTATCATCTTATGTAACCATACTTTAATTTTCAAAACTAAGAAATTAACATTATTATAGTACTGTTAGTGAAATTACAGATTTAGTTCATATTTCACTAGTTTTTCCACCATTTCCTTTTTCTGTTTCAGGACCGAATCTAGAAACCCACATTACATTTGGTTGTCAGGTCTCCTTAGTCTACCCCAGTGTGTGATATTTCTTTAGTCTTTCCTTGTCTTTCATGACCTTGAGACTTTTGGATAGTACTCACTGGACAAGTTATATTTTAGAATATCCCTCAATTTGGCCTTGTCTGGTATTTTCTCATGATCAGACTGAGGTTATACATTATTGGGAAGGACACTGTAGAGATGGTGTCCTCTGATACACTCAGTGTATCATACCAGTGGTAAATGATGTCTTATTACTGGTGATGTAGCAGTATTATTATTTATTTTATTTTTTAAGATAACATAAAATTAACATAACGTAAAATCAAGTGTTTAAAAGTGTGCATTCTACCACCTCTATCTAGTTCTAAAACATTTTCATCACCTCAAAAGGAAATCTGTATCCATTAATCAGTTTCACCTGTGCCCATACTCCTCCCAGTCTGTGTTCTGACTGTGTAGATTTACCTATTCTGGATATTTCATATAAGTGGAATAATAGAATATAGATATTTCATTTAAGTGGAATAATAGTGACTTTTGTGTCTGGCTTCATTCATTTAGCAGCGTTTTTAAGGTTCGTCCATATCTTAGCATTTGTCAGTACCTCATTTCTTCTTATGGCTGAACAATATGTCATTGTTGTATATATCACAGTTTATCCATTCATCCCTTGAGGGACAGTTGGGCTGTTTCTATCTTTTGGCTATTGTGAATAGTGCTGTAGTGAACATGTATATACATTTACTCGTTGAATTGCTGGGTCATATGGTAATTCTAACAAACTTCCTGGCTCAGGTAGTCTTTAATTCTTCTGGCTTTCATTTGATTTAAAAAGTCTAATTCTGTTACAGAATAATCAGGGTGCTGCAGAAATATTCTTTGTAGATTTTAAATGTCACAGTGAGTTATGTTTTAAAATCTGGAAATATTTGTCATTCTGATTAAACTACTTTTTTCTGGGCTTGATTGTTGACAGACTGTACCTGTTTTTCCATCTATAAAGATAACAAGATATAGGGCTAGAGTCCATGAATTTGTTGTGTTATATGTATTATCAGTTTATGTTATATCCATTTTGTCCTTATTTAGGATCCTTTTTCTCCCAACATAGAGGAAATTTACTAGTTTAAGGAAACATCTATAATAAATACCTGAGCAACAGTTTAAGGAAGCTTTTTATACTTTTAAATATTTCTTCATTTCAGACTTGAAGTTTTCGATGTAGTTTTGGGCCTTCTTTTGTAAATAATTTATTTTCATATGATAAATATAATGTAGTATTGATTTTTTAAAAATACTTTATATTTTATATAGTAGGGTAGAGAAAGGAAGAAGAGTATTCTACTAGAAACTTGTGATAAGATGGCGAATGAGAATAGAAAGTCCTCTACTTAGGACTAGATCAGGTCTATAAAGACTGTTCTTAAATTTATTTTTCCTTAATCTTGAGAGACTAAGAATTTTGTCTGTAAACCTTAAATATATTTCCACCAAATAGGAATATGAGTTGGTTTTTTTAATGGCTTAAAATCAAGTCTTTGGTTTCTTCTATGCTGACACCCTTTCAACCTAGGAAATCTTTTCCTTATGTGGTTGGAAGCTCTGGAAGATCCGATGTCCCCCTCGTTTCATCCACATTTTGAGGTTTTCAGGCAGAATCAGGGGGCCTTGAACCTCTGGTTTTTGTGAGTGTTTTCACTCTTGCATATTCACCTGCTTGGGTTTTAAGTTCTGGAACAAAATTCCTGGCCTTCTCCTCACCTAACAGTAGATATATGGTATTGACATGAATACTGTTACCCAGTGGTTTCCCCTGGAGTGGGGAAGAAAATGTAGAATTTTGTTTTGTTTTGTTTTTTGAGATGGAGTCTCTGTCGCCCAGGCTGGAGTGCAGTGGCGCTATCTTGGCTCACTGCAACCTCCGCCTCCCTGGTTCAAGCAATTCCCCTCTCTCAGCCTCCCGAGTAGCTGGGATCACAGACGCACGCCACCACACCCGACGAAGTTTTTTGTATTTTTGGTAGAGACGGGGTTTCACCATGTTGGCCAGACTGGTCTCGAACATGGACAAGCAGTAAGTTAATGGACAAAGTATGGGACAGTTTGAAGATACTGAAACCATCTCTTAACAATTCTGAAAAATCAAATATTACTGTGAAGACCCACATTAATATAGGTCTGATGATGTAACTTATGTTAGATACTTCAGAAGAACGACTGTATTCTCAGATGCTTATTGATGGTAAAGCCGTTTTCTTATATTACAAACATTCTCTTTTCTGTTCTTGGAAACTCATTTTTCTTATTTTCCATAAAGCTAGAAATGTGTTAATTTTTTGAATGTTCAATTTTTAAATGAAAACATTATGTATATTATAGATACAAGACTTAAATGATATTTAAGAATTTTTTTGATTCCAATAAATGAGAGAACTCACTTTTAAGAAAAACAATTGAATAACAACTTTAGCTAAGTTTTAAGGAAGTAAAAAAAAATCTCGATTTTTGTTTTCCAGGAAAATAATATGCAGCGATCCCAATAATAGTATTGTTGCCATATTTTTAATTGCTAGGGAATAATTATTTATTGACCTGATAGCACTGGGAGTGCTCCAGATTAATAAAATGAAATTCTCACATGTGAATGCAGTATAAAATCTGAATGCTCCTTCAGTCAAAAGGGATTGCCTTGTATAAATGAAGTTTAAAAGGAATGTGATAATCAGAGCTACTGCACCCAAAGTCATTGTTTTAGTACATTCACCACTTTACATATTGAGTTACCAGCTAAGATTTTAGAATTACATCACTAGGTAGAATATATTAAAGATGATCCCTCAGAAAAAGAATAAAATTCCTGCAGCAACTTTAAACCAGGTGTAGGGAGGGAAATACTTTCATCAAAATACAGAGCCACTATGTGAAAGCCCTGCCTTGGAAGAATCGTACCAAATTCAAAAGTATGACTTTTTTTTTTTTTTTCTTTAAGAAATCAATTTGGCTTCTAGAGTTTCTCTTCTGTCTCGTGAATTTTTTCTTATGAGTAGGAGCGAAATAAAAATCTTTACCCATTTGAAATTATTACTTCATTATTGTTGAAATTTATTAAAGTAATAAACAGATGTCTTTTTTAGTCAGAGGCCTGTCCATGTACATGTGCATATATTGGTCATCATTATTAGAATCCAGCCATTTCTGACCACCTCTACCCCTTTTCTTTTATTTCTTTTTCACTTTTTTTCTCTTTGATGTACCAGTTTTATTTATTTATTTATTTTTATTTTTTTATTTAAATTCTGGGGTACACGTGCAGAACGTGCAGGTTTGTTACATAGATATACATGTGCCATCGTGGTTTGCTGCACCTATCAACCCGTCATCTACATTAGGTATTTCTCCTAATGCTATCCCTTCCCCAGCCCCCTGCCCCCTGACAGGCCCTGTTGTGTGATGTTCCCCTCCCTGTGTCCATGTGTTTTCATTGTTCAACTCCCACTTATGAGTGAGAACATGTAGTGTTTGGTTTTCTGTTCATGTGTTAGTTTGCTGAGAATGATGGTTTCCAGCTTCATCCATGTCCCTACAAAGGACATAAACTCACCCTTTTTGTGGCTCCATAGTATTCCATGGTGTATAGGTACCACATTTTCTTTATGCAGTCTATTATTGATGGACATTTGGGTTGGTTCCAAGTCTTTGCTATTGTGAACAGTGCTGCAGTAAACACACGTGTGCATGTGTCTCTATAGTAGCATGATTTATAATCCTTTGGGTATATATCCAGTAATGGGATTGCTGGGTCAAATGGTATTTCTAGTTCTAGATGCTTGAGGAATCACCACACTGTCTTCCACAATGGTCGAACTAATTTACACTCCCACCAACAGTGTAAAAGTGTTCCTGTTTCTCCACATCCTCTCCAGCATCTGTTGTTTCCTGACTTTTTAATGATCACCATTCTAACTGGTGTGAGATGGTATCTCATTGTGGTTTTGATTTGCATTTCTCTAATGACTAGTGATGAGCACTTTTTCATATGTTTGTTGGCTGCATAAATGTCTTATTTTGAGTGCATTATTTTTATTTTTTAACTTTTAGGTTTGGAGGTACATGCAGGTTTGTTACATAGGTAAACATGTGTCACAGTTGTTTGTTGTACATATTATTTCATCACCCAGGTATTAAGCCCAGTACCCAATAGTTACCTTTTCTGCTCCTCTCCCTCCTCTCAACCTCTCTGCTCAAGTAGAGCCCCGTGTCTGTTGTTTCCTTCTTTGTGTTTATAAGTTCTTATCATTTAGCCCCACTTATAAGAACATGAGGTATTTGGTTTTCTGTTGTGTGTTAATTTGCTAAGGATAATAGCCTCCACCTTCATCCATGGTCCCACAAAAGACATGATCTCATTCTTTTTTTATGGCTGCTTGGTATTCCATGGTGTATATGTGCCGTATTTGCTTTATCTGATCTGTCATTGATGGGCATTCAGGTTGATTCCATGTCTTTGCTATTGTGAATAGTGTTGCAGTGAACGTTCATATGCCTATGTCTTTATGGTAGAATGATTTATATTCCTCTGGGTATATACCCAGTAATGGGCTTGCTGGATTGAATGGTAGTTCTGCTTTTTGCTCTGTGAGGAATCACGATACTGCTTTCCATGATGGTTGCACTAACGTACATTCCCACCAACAGTGTATAAGTGTTCTGTTTTCTTTGGAAGGTTGCCAGCATTTGTTATTTTTTGACTTTTTATTGTTAGCCATTTGACTGGTGTGAGGTGGTATCTCATTGTGGTTTTGATCTGCATTTCTCTAATGATCAGTGATAACTGAGCTTTTTTTTCATATACTTGTTGGCCACATGTATGTCTTCTTTTGAGAGGTGTCTGTTCATGTTTTTTGACCACCTTTCAATGTGTTGTTTGTTTCTCTCTTGTAAATTTGTTTAAGTTCTTTATAGATCTTGGATATTAGACCTTTGTCAGATGCATAGTTTGCAGAAATTTTCTTCCATTCTGTACATCGCCTGTTTACTCTGTTAATAATTTCTTTTGCTGTGCAGAAGCTTAATTAGATCCCACTTGTCAATTTTTGCTTTTGTTACAGTTGCTTTTGGTGTCTTTGTCATGAAATCTTTTCCCGTGCCTATGTCCTGAATGGTACTGCCTTGGTTGTCTTTTAAGATTTTTATAGTTTGGGGTTTTACATTTTAAGTCTTTAATCCACCTTGAGTTGAGTTTTTTGTATGGTGTAAGGAAGGGGTCCAGATTCAATCATCTACATATGGTTAGTTATCCCAGCACCAATTATTGAATAGAGTCTTTTACCCATTGCTTGTTTTTATCAGCTTTTTTGAAGATCAGATGGTCGTAGATGTGCGGCCCTATTTCTTGGCTCTCTATTCTGTTCCATTGGTCTGTGTGCCTGAATTTGTACCCATACCATGCTGTTTTGGTTACTGTTGCCTTGTACAGTTTGAAGTTGGGTAATGAGATGCCTCTAGCATTGTTTTTTTTGCTTAGGATTGCCTTGGCTATTTGGGCTCTTTTTTAGTTTCATACGAATTTTAAAATAGTTTTTTTCTATTCTGTGAAGAATGTTGTTGGTAGTTTGATAGAAATAGCATTGAATCTGTTTGTCCTACTCCATTTCAAGCCACCATTGTCACCTGGACTTTGCAGAATCCTCTTAGTTATCTCCTTTTGGACTAGCTTCCTTACTCCACAGATCTGTTCTTTACCTAGGATCAAAGTCATTCTTCTGTAATGGATATCAGATCAGGCTACTAAGAAGTTCCACTGTTGTCCTGTTTTTGCTTATTATTTTTTAAAAGTTTATGATGGGCTTAAGACAGTATGTCATTTGACTCCCCTAAAACCTCATCTGCACTAATTCTCCTCCTTCCCCCTACTGCAGTCATAGTGGCTCAGTGATAGTCTTTCAGTACTGCAAGTCTGCTCCATGTCAGGGCTTTTGCACTTGGCTCTTCCGTTTGGAAAACCCTTCTCTCAGTTATCCACAGAAATTTTTCCCGCACTATCTTTTAGTCTTTTCTTAAGTGTCACCTTGTCAGGGAGGTCTTCTCTGAGCACCTTATATAAAATCATAATCTTGTTCCTTTCCCTGCACCAACTTCCCTTATTCCCCTTAGCTTGCTTTACTTTTCTCTGAAGCACTTAATCATTTCTGAGTTTGTGTATATTTATTTTTGTTTGTTTATCAGCTGTTTAACCACTCCCTTTAGAATATAAGCTTGTAAGCTTCATGAAGGTAGGAACTTTGCTTTGTTTTCTGTGGTTTATCTACCTTCTGGAACTATACTTGGCACATGATGGATACTCACTGTGTTTATGTGTTAAATGAATGAATGATTAAATAAGGGGAAGAGAGTTATAAGCAGATGTGAAAAGCATTGGTGTGTTTCAGAACTTGAAAATATTTGCCTGTTTATTTGAGATGGGAGCAGTGAGCGATGGTCTTTTTCTTTCTCCTTAGTTTTGGAGTCCAGAACATGTAAAGTTTTTTCACCCATTATAAGGAAGTTGGACAAAATAACTGCATGTTCTACTTATAATTGGGAGCTAAGCAGTGGGTATGTATGCATGGACATAAAGATGGAAATAAGGGACACTGGGGACTCAAAAAGTGGGAAGGGTTAGAACAGGGGAGGGTTGAGAAATTACCTATTGGATACAGTGTTCACTATTTGGGTGATGAGTACACTAAAAGCCCAAACTTGCACATTTACCCCGAATCTAAAATTAAAAAAAAAAGAAAAAAATCAGACTTTGTCCTGAGAGAGCACGGATACTGCTAACTGTAATCCACTGAAAGTGTGGTCAGATTAGCATTTTAGAAAGAGTCTGCTTGCTAAGGGTGAATGAACCACAGAGAAGCAAGGACATGGGGATTATTTCGTAAACAGTAGTCCAGGGGCATGATGATGATTGCCTGAACAAGATTATTGATGTAAAAATGGAAAGATCGACAGATTAAAGAGATATATAGTATTTAGGGAGCAGGCCTCAGTAATTGAAAGAGGAACAAGAATGATGCATAGGAATCTGCCATGACAAAACTGGTGGATGGGATGCTATTCAGAGATAAGTAGTGGGCTTGATGGTATGGGGTTATGGTAGAAAATTGAGTCCAAATTCAGTTTATGGTGCTGTTTAGTTTTTTAGGGATGCCATAACAAAGAACCAAAAACTGAGTGGCTAAAAACAAAAGACATTTATTGTTTCAGTTCTAGAGACTAGAAGTCCAAAAATCAAAGAGTAGGCTAAAGGCTCTAGGGGAGAATCCTTTCTGCTTTTTCCAGCTACTGTTGTTTGCTGGCAGTCCTTGGCTTGTGGATGTATTATGTTACTTCAGGCACCTGGCCATCTTCTTTCTGTATGTCTTCACATAATCTTCCCTCTGTCTGCATCCAAATTTACCCTTCTTATAAAGACACCAGTCATACTCGGTTTGGGCCCATCCTCATGACTTTGGTTTAATTTGATTAAATTAAACCGAATTTAATCAGTTAGACAGGGTCTCTGTAAAGACCCTGTTTTCGAATAAGGTCCCATTCTGTGTGTGGCACTAGAGATTAGGACATTGATACATCTTTCATTGATAGATGACAGAATTTTAAGGAGAAATGAATAGGATTTGATGCTTTGAATCAGTATAGAGTAGGAGATCGGGAAGGGGAAAGAGCAAAGGTAAATCTTGAGTTGTCATGTTTTCCTGAGAGAATGCTGGTGCTACTAGAGAAATAGAAAAGTAAGGGGGAAGGGGAAAGAGTTTTGTGACAAGGTGAGGGTGTTGGGAAATAAGTTTCATTGTAAGCATGCTGAATTTGGAGTTGTAGTTGGTAGTAGAATTGGTTCATGATCTAGTCAGAATTCAAGAAAAGAGATTTGTACCTAGATTATAGCTTTGCTATGATAATGTTTAGGTTCAGTGAGGGAGAGGATACACGAAGGAGACCTAAGCCTAGAAAGGAAACTAAAGAGAGAGTGTTACTTTGTTAAAATGGATGCTTTCATTCATTGTAGAAAAAAAAAAGTTTCCATGAACAGATCTATTCCTTTACTCTAAATGTCAGTTCTAGTAATGTCTGGATAGTGGATTTAGTTGCCGAAGTGGTCGCTGCATGAACAGAAGTAAGTTACCAGTTCCTGACAGCTGCGAGTCAGCCTCTGGGCATCTTGCTAAATTTTCAAATATAATTATACAGTAGACTTCCTTTAACAAATTCTGTGTTCCCAGCTATAATTATAACTGCTTTTCTTGCCTATAGCCTATTCTTTGTCTTACTACTCTCCTCTGTATCTCCCCCTGCTGGTTAGACTTTTCCTCTGATCATTTGGGATCTGAGAAAATAGGAAGCTGTTTTTCTTAAGCATTGCATAACCAATTTCCTTCTTCCCACTCTACCCTAATAGACATTTCAGTAATAAGCAATGTTTTAAAGCATAGGCTAGCAGTATTCTATATTATATTTATATTTATCTTCAGAGAATATGCAGATACAAATTAGGTACCTTGTAAGCCTTCTGTGCAACTGTCAGAAAATGACTACCACAACTTCCACAGTGACCCTATTTAATAGTTAAGTAAAATCTTAAATAAAGTCTTGCTCATGGCCATGCTTTAGACCAAGAGTGTTTTGTTTTGTTTTGAATAAATTAAAATTTTCAACGAAAAATGAAGTCGTCATAAATCCTACAACCATAATCTTGCACTAGTTTCCAGGACTCATCATGACAGTAATTTGTAAGATCAGAATTATGAGTGGGATTTCCTGTTTTCTCATGTATTTTTATCTCCCAAATATCCATTATGAAAATAAATCACTTTTAAAAATGACTTGATATCCTTTACAAAAATATTGTAGTTTTTGGATGATAAAGTTTAGGAATATATTTCCACATCACTTAGATTAGATTTGGAGTCATTTTAATGTCTTTCTTAAGAAGTAATTAAAATGTATAGTTTTTTGAATGTGCAGAAGGAAATTTCAACTTTTGTAGCTTGCAGTGGAAGTAGTCCAGAAGAAATTATGGATTGATGTCAGTACTTACTCATTAATATTTGTTATGTGCCAGGCACTGTGCTAGTTGCTAGTTTACTGAGGTTTTAGTTTGAAGGATGAGATTAAATTAAATAGGTTTTACTTATAATAGTTGAAATATACTTGGGAATAAATAGTGTATCAAGATTGCCTATTAAAATAATTCTGTGTATTCTGGGTGATGTTCAGTACTAAGAAGTAGGACTTCTCTTACGTAGTCATTGGTTGACATTCTTTGACCTCAGTGTAAGACTGAAGTATTTAATCAACGAACACAGAGAATAAAATTATGATAAATAAACCACTTTCTTTAAACCTTTAGAAATAAACTTGAAGTCTTTTGGCATTAGATTGATGGGCTTTCCTTTTGTGAAAGAGTAAGTGAATAATTTAAGCTTATAATTCATATTTGCAGGTCCTCATCCTGTCAGAGGAATAATAGTCTTGAAAATTGGAGCTCTGGAATTCACCATTCTGAGAGATCTCTCCTTGCTGGTGTAATTTTATGCTTATGTGGCAAGGTTTCAGGTTGAGGAATGAGATCAGATTTGCAGGGGCAGAATATTTGCTATCCTCGTTGTTTTGGTTCCCGAGGAATGCTTACCCCTTAGCCTCAAATGTGCTGTGGTATTAGCTACTTTAAAATAGATTGCTCAAGACTCTTTATTTGGAAAACCTTAAATATGCATCGTGATGCATTACTTGCAATAAAAAATGAGGCTACAATTATATAAAACAAAACAGTACAGCTGCTGACAGATGTCATTAGCGACTTAAACACAGATCCTTCAAAAAGGAACTGCTAGACATCAGATTCAGGGAGTTAAGGTCATTATGACTGAAGATGAAATACTGTTGTCCACTACATTTATTGTTGTTGGCTTTTTGCATTTAACTTTTGGATAATTTTTTGGAGACCTTGACATTTGATACAGTTTAAAAACCATTCTTTTAAATTACAATTAATAAATGTATAAGGAATGAGGAAAATAGAAAAGCACCATGAGGCAAACACCACAGTAATAATTGTTGCAGGCAAGACTCATTAATGGATAGCAAAAGTAAGGGTGAGCATTTAAGGAGAAATAGAATATTTGCATAGGTCTAAAAAGTATATTCCTAAGATGTTTAATAATTACAAAGAGAAAAATAGTAACTTTATGGAGGAGACAGCTGATGGACACTAAGTGATCAAGGTTAGTATCAACAGTAATAACATATATTAACATCTGATATAATACGATACACCAAAGAGGGCACATCACTTGTATGATATTTTTGCCAAAAATATATAACCTCAGTTTCATCATGAGAAGACATTAGACAAACTCAAATTGAGACACATTCTACAAAATAATGGACTAGCACTCTTAATATTTTATAGTCACGAAAGAGAAGGAATTCCCACAGATTGGGGGAGACTAAGGACACATGACAACTAAAGGTAATGTGGGATCCTGGATAGGATTCTGGAATAGAAAAACGTCATTAGTGGCGTAATTGATGAAATTTGAGTAAGACCCACAGTTTAGTTAATAGTTTTAACCAATGTTAATTTTATGATTTTAATAACTGTAGTATAGTTATGTATGATGTTTTCATTAGAAAAACCTAATTGAAGGTTATGTGGGAATTCTGTGCTATTTTGGCAACCTTTCTGTAAGTATAAAATTATTTCAAAATAAAAAGTTAAAAACGTCCCTTCTGGAAATTTGATGTAGTACATTCATACTTACCCTGCGAGACTATGAAAGGGCTCTTCTATTATAATGAAGTCTCTTAGTTTTAGTAATGAAATGTCTTTTGGTTTTATCTTGGGCAGAGTTTCAGGATAGACTCAGCACTTGTTGCTGACCACAATTTGTTATCTCAGTTCTCCTAATCATCTTCTCATAACAACTGTAGAGATACTTGAGTTGTGTCATTTCTAAAGAGATATTAATTGGCCTCTGCTATAGTTAGTTGACCAGTACGTGGAAGAATTTGAAGATTAGAAATACGATAGATGACCTTCAAATCAAAAGTGTGTAGATAGGAGGTATCGGGGGGGGGTATTTGGATTCTAGATCTGATGGATACTACTTAACTCTGTGATCTTGAGCAAATCAATTTGTCTTTCTCAATCTCCTTTCTCATCTATAAAATATCAATGGTAGGAATAACTCTACCTTATATGGTTTGTAAAGATCACATCAACTAAACATGATAATATATATGGCCATATATTTAGAGCAGGTTGCCTAACTGCAGATTGCTTCCACTTCAGTCCACTGTGAATGGTGCCTCCTGGAGGTATGCCAAATACTGTGCCGAGAACAAAATGATCACCCTCGGTTAATTGACTCTGATTAAATGAGAAAATACCTTTGGAAGGATATTGTGAGTTGAAATACTAGAAAAATAAAAGTATAAAAAATTTTAAATGTTACAACATTGTTAACCAAATTGGTGTAGTTTTATAGGATTTTCATAGCACAAACCCAAAACCTATACAAGCTAACCCATTTAGGTCTTACTCAATAATTAATAATAATTATTTTTTGAATCAATAAAGGAGCAGTACTATATAATACTATTTGTAAGCAACAGATCTGGGGCTATTTTAAACCATTTCATTTTATTCTTTTTTGTGTAGGGGAAAAAAGTCATTAGTCTGCATTTATAATCGGGACTAGCTTCCTGTAAAATTATTTAACTTTTTATTTATAGAATTTGAAATTTACAATTCTAAATACAGCAATAGTAAGGCACTGCATTTTTGCAGGAAACAAAAAGCACAATTAACATAAAGTTAGAACCAGCCACAAATAAAATATTTCAGCAAACTGTAAGAAAAAAAATGCTCTGGGAAGCAAATGCCAAGAAATGTTACATAGGTGGCCTTATTACATTGGAAAGAAAAGAATATAGAAGATTAGTAGCAGTAATAGGAGGAGGAGGAATAGGAGGAGGAAGGTATGTAGCAAATGATAGTGAATAAGCTCTAAGTGTTAGTTACTTTTCTAAGCACTTTATGCAGATCGTATTATTTAATCCTCCCAATACCTTATGAGTTAGCTGCCTACTTTATATGTGACATAGCTGAGGCTCAGAGAGGTTAAGTGATTTTTTTCCCCCCACAAAATCTTGGAGCCAAGATTCAAAGGCAGGATGTTTGGCTCTAGAACTCATACTGTTAACCAGTATGCACACTCCCTCCATGAAACCAATAGCCATCATCTATTGATGTACAGAATGTAGTTTGTGTATTTTTTTTTTGTGAATAATTTTGTTAATGGTACCGTGGGATTTTCTGGATCAAGGGCATGATTTAAGTAAGTAATGGGCTAATTCATAGGACCCCTGATGTCCTAATAAATCAAAACCCACTCAAGAATACCTCAGCAGTAAGCACATTAACTGTCTTCCTAGATGGATTATTTTTAAAAATCTCCATATCTGCATAAAGTATATTACATACGATAATTTCACTTAATTGTTCTAACTTTTAATAACTGTCAAGACAAGTAGTAGATGAAAGGAAAGCAAAAAAATAGTAAAGTGTGGGTGTAGAATTACATCACTTTTTTTTTTTTTTAAGGCACAGATTGATTTAGAATTTTTGTATTTCCTGGAAGAATACCTTGTGGCTAGTAGGAATGTTTGATTGCTTTAATAGATTCTCACATAGTGGGGCCTAATATCTAGCTGATTGAATTAGTATTATTCTAGGTATAGAAATAAACTCCATAGTTTGTTCTTTATGAAAATATTTTATTTCAAGATATTTCTTTTCTGCTTGACAAAAGGGCATTGCATCTTTAAAAGAGACTTGTGATGTTTTGTTTCATTTTTTTCTAGCTTGGACTGTGGCAGAATCAAATGAGTAGTAGTCTTTGATGACTAACACTTGTTCATTTTTTTCCACTGCAAAAATCTTTAAAAAAGGTATAATGACAAAATTAGTTTATTCTTAGACATTATGTTTTATTTTTCTTTGTCTTCTTTTATAATGTTCTTTTTTTATAACATTATCCTTCTCAGCCCTAAAACCTAACTTTCACGTTCTAAAAGAATTCTTCTTTTAAGAGGAAATTGATATTTTGGGTCGAAGGATTTGGCCAAATCTGAGATTTCCTATCATAATTAAAATAAATCTTGGAAGCAGTTTTTATTAGTTACTTTAATTCAGATAAGCTAATTCAGGCTTATTTTCTCTTAAATTGATTTTTAAAAACAAAAATAAAAAGAGATTATCTCCTTTAGCTGCACCAAATGGCACCTGATTTAATAACAATGTTCTAACTCTGTGAAGTTAAAGGGAGTCAGGAGACACGTTTGTGGAAATGTGGAGTTTGGTATTTATTGTTATACTGGTGGACTCAACCCCCACACCTTGCATCCTCTGTATTATATTTCTCTGTGGTTATCTCACCTTTGTCTTTTCTCTGTAGAGGTGAGGGAGTCTGTTTGTGTAACTGTACTCTCAGCTAAGTATAAAGTGGGCTAGAGCAGGGATGGCAAATACGTGAGCTCACGTGCATTCCCTCTCCTATGCTTGTTATGACACCAAGTCATGGCATACTTTCTTGCTTAGCCATAGGGCAGCTTCGTAATTTTCCCATCTTTAGGGAGCCAGAAGTTTCAGCGTGAGTGAAACCTATTTGCTATTCCTGGAGTAGAGAGGTTGGGATGATTACCAAAAGTTCTGTACCTGTTTTTCCTTCATGTCCAGGATTTGATGTAGTCCAAGAGTAAGAGATCTTACTTTCTTAGGTTGATGTGTTCTAGCAGTTTAGTGACCTTCAGAGCGTACTCAGACACACTTGAATTTATTGTGACAAAATTGATCCCCCCAACCCCCTTTTCTGAAATACTTGGTTAGGAAACCTTTAGATATCACCATAGTTTATTTTTTGACACTGTCCTATAAATTTACACTCAAAAAGTTATTCTTGGTGAGGGATGGGGGATAGGTTGTGTCTTGCAAAAGGTATAATTCACCTTTTCAAGTGTACAATTCATAGTTTTTGTTTTTGTTTTTTTTTTTAACCAAATTGTGTGGTTGTCACCATGACACTCAGCTGTAGAACATTTTCATTACTCCACTATGATTTCTTAAATACATTAACTCTTAATCCCCATTCCCCCAATTCAAGGCAACAATTTATTTATTTTTTAGTCTTTATAGCTTTGCCTTTTCTGGATAGTTGATATAAATGGACTAATATAATACTTGGTCTATGGTGCCTGACTTTGTCCAGAACATAATGTTTTTGAAGTTTGTTTTGTAGCATGTATCCATAATTTCTTCCTTTTTATTGGTGAATATTACTACATTGCTAGTATGTCTTGTCAATACACTGATCATCTGTCAATTTATTTCATGGACATTTATGTTGTTTGCAGTTTTTGGCTTTTATGAATAAATCTGCTAAGAACATTTGTGCTCAAGTCTTTGTGTGAATATTTCTTTTCATTTCCCTTGGGTAGATACCTAAGAGTGGGGTTGATATGTCATATGATAAATTTATGTTTGACTTTTTAAGAAACTGCCAAACTGTTTTCTGAAGTCCTGTACTGTTACACACTCCCATTAACAATGTATGAGGATCCCCATTTTTACATCCTTGTCGGTATTTATTATTGTCTGTATTTTTTATTATATGTATCTTTTTATAACTTAAAATTTTATCTCAATATTACTTTTAAGATTTATCCATGTTGATACATGTAGCTCTTACTTATTCACTGCTATGAAATGTTCATTGTATGAATATGTAGTGAAAATCCAGCCATAATATGAAAAATGGCTTCAAATTCAGTTGTATAAAATACAGAGTTGTATTATTGTGTTGTTATTGAAAAACAGTACTTTTAGTCATCTGTACTGTTGCAAAAGTTACAAAAGTGAAAATGATGAAATTTATACTTGATATTACTGCTGAGACAGTCTGAATTAGTCACAGGGCAGTTTTTTCCTAAGTCAATCCCATTTGCTTCCACAGAAAATAAGAATTTTAGGCCGGGCATGGTGGCTCACGCCTATAATCCCAGCACTTCTGGGAGGCTGAGGCGGGCGGATCACGAGGTCAGGAGATCGAGACCATCCTAGCTAACACGGTGAAACCCTGTCTCTACTAAAAACTTCAGAAAAAAATTAGCCAGGCGCGGTGGTGGGCACCTGTAGTCCTAGCTACTCAGGAGGCTGAGGCAGGAGAATGGCGTGAACCCGGGAGGTGGAGCTTGCAGTGAGCTGAGATCAGGCCACTGTACGCCAGCCTGGGAGACAGAGTGAGACTCCATCTCAAAAAAAAAAAAAAGGATTTTAGCTTTTTCTGAGAAGTGGGCAGTGAAACTACAGACACAGAAGCCAGTCACAAAAGACCATTATACTAGATGATTCTTTTCATATGAAATGGCTACAGTAGACCAATTTATGGAGAAAAAAAGCAGTTTTGGGGTTGCCCGGGCAAGGGGGATTGGTGGGAGATGAGTGACTGTTTAATGGGTATGGGGTAATTTTTGGAATTGAGTAATAAAAATGTTCTAAAATTGACTGTGGTTACCCTTACACAACTCTGTATATACTATAATCAATTGAATTGTACACTTCAAGTGGATGAATTGTATGGCATATTCATGTTTCGATATAGCTGTTAAAAAATAAGATGCATGAGTCTTTGTAGAACATGTCAATAGTATTAAAAAAAAAGAAGAAAGTAAAAAGTACTTCACATCGCAGGTGTTCCTTTGTCAATAATTGTGGCATTATGGCATCCTTTTAAATGACTACTTAATAAACTTCATTGAGTAGATGTACTATAATTTGCTTAATTAATTTCCTAATAGTAACCATTTAGATTGTTTCCAATAAGTAATGTTGTAAGTGGGATCATTGTATATACATTTTTGTGCACTTGTCTTTTCAGTATAAGTTTTACAAGTGAAATTGTTGGGTCAAAGATTAAGTGCATTTAACATTTTGAATCATATTTCTAAATTACCACTCAGTGAGATGCTCCAGTTTGCCTTTCGCCAGTGGTACGTGATAACGTATGAATGACCATGCTCTTGCCACTGCTGGATATTGTCCGTGTTTTTTGTCTTCATCAATTGGGAGGAAATTAACTTATTTTTATTTGCATTTCTTTGCGCAACTTGTTATATATCCCTTAAAAACTTGTTTTTGTTCATTTCTTGTCCTTTTTTTCTGTTGAGGTAATGATCTATCTTTGTATTAGTGTGTAGAAAGTCTTTTTATATTAAGAATATTTGGCCGAGCGTGGTGGCTCACACCTGTAATCCCAGCACTTTGGGAGGCCGAGGCGGATGAAGCACGAGGTCCAGATCGAGACCATCCTTGCTAGCACAGTGAAACCCCGTCTCTACTAGAAATACAAAAAAAAAAAAAAAAAAAAAAAAAGAGCTGGGTGTGGTGGCGGGTGCCTGTAGTTCCAGCTACTCAGGAGGCTCAGGCAGGAGAATGGCATGAACCAGGGAGGCGGAGCTTGCAGTGAGTCAAGGTCGCACCACTGCACTCCAGCCTGGACAACAGAGTGAGACTCCGCCTCAAAAAACAACAACAACAACAACAACAAAAAAGAATATCTACTTTGGGTCTGCTATATAAGAGAAAAATATTTTTCCAGTTTGTCTATATTTCATATTTATTTATGGTGATTTTTTTCCCATTGCACAAGTGTTTTAAAGTTTTGCATAGTCATATTTGTTACTTTAAAACATCCTTAGAAATTCGGCTACATTCCAAGGTTATATAAATATTCTTTTATATAAGTTTTAAAATTATCTTGGGGCCGGGCGCCATGGCTCACACCTGTAACCCCAGCACTTTGGGAGGCTGGGGTGGGCAGATCACGAGGTCAGGAGATATCCTGGCTAACAGGGTGAAACATCTCTACTAAAAAAAAAAAAAAATACAAAAAATGTGAAGAAGAGGAATTAAGACAGCCTTTTTTCCTCCCTCTACCTTTTAGACTTTATTTTATACTAAAGAATAAACTGGGCATTACATTTATTTAAACAGCTGTTACAGAAACAATTTTACTAGCACAGCTGCCTTTTAATAAAGTATTCGAATGTTTTCATTTTACTTTTTTGAAATTTTTTGTTTATTAGATTATACTACATTAATCAAAGACAACAATTATGTATTTTATATGTATCTAGTGACTAAATTACCATTTATGTCTATTCTTCAACCTAAATTTGTAGTCTGGAATTCCCCAAAGCACAGAATATAATTTATATTCAAATGGATTAACTTGTTCTTTGGACAGCCTAAAAAAAAAGACCAATTTTCTTTTCTATATTTTATTTTAATAAGCTAAATCGATATTTGATACTTGCTAATTTATATACACTTGTGTCCTTAATTTAATAAGCCATCTACAGTTAGATTTAGTAATACATAAGATAAAACCAATGCTACATACCTCTACAGTTAATTTCTTTCTTTTCAGTTTACAGTGCCAGTTTTACACTCCATGTGCCGTCAGTGAAAATGTAGGCGGCAGACATACCACATATTTATTATCACTGAGTTCACTATATTATACAGGAAAAGTACATTAATATGCCATAGAGAAAATCTAACACACATAAACAACCACTTAGCATTTTTAAGAACATATCTGACTTATTGGTTAGCTTAAATATCTTTTGGTAGAGTTAGACACCCACGTACAGTGAGTACATTCATATAAGTTATCAGAACAATTCCTTGTGCTGGTGAATGAACATCTCTCTTCTTCATGTATGATGGTAAAGATTATACATTATAAAGCTTTAACCTTTCCATTGGAATTCTAAATCTTGATACAATTCAGCCATTCCCAGGGTTCTTCAGATAAAGTTACACTCTGGAAAACGTTTTTCTAAAGCCTTAGTTTACATTTACATTTCTGTTTCATGCTGGGTCTCTTTTCTTGAAGTTTCTGTTGTTATTTTCTGTTTTAGGCCCATGGTGAAGTAGCGGGAGGGAGTGGGGCTTTTCCTGATTTCTTTTTTTCCCTGTGAATTCTATATTCTACTGTAGGCTGTACCATGCAAAAAATTGTGTGTGTGTGTGTGTGTTAGTTTTTTTCCCCTGAGACAGAGTTTCACTCTTGTTGCCCGGGCTGAAATGCGGTGGCGTGATCTCGGCTTCACTGCAGCCTCCACCTCCTGGGTTCTAGCAGTTCCCCTGCCTGGCCTCCCAAGTAGCTGGGATTACAGGCATCTGCCACCACGCCTGGCTAATTTTTTGTATTTTTAGTAGAGAAGGGGTTTCGCCATGTTGGCCAGACTGGTCTCAAACTCCTGGTCTCAGGTAATCCACCCTCCTCAGCTTCCCAAAGTGCTGGGATTACAGGCGTGAGCCACCGTGCCTGGCTGAGTGTGTGTATTTTTAAAAATAGGTACGATACTTGTTAGATTTTTTTCTCATTGTAATATTTTATAGCATTTAAGAAATATAAAAATATAGTGTATAGTTTATATGGATACTGGTCTAAACTTGAGAGAGTAGTAATAAGAGCTAATGCAGATGCGAAAAAATACGAAAGTGAATATAATTGATATATAAAGCATAAAAAGCACATGAAAGTGTTTTTCTTTTAATCTTGTATGGACATTTACTTTGCATGTAATATGGAATCAGGACTTTCTAAAAGGAAAATGTTCTAGCTTTTTCTTTTAGTGAAACAAAACAATAAGAAATTATATGTTTAAAAGTTTTTTAGTTTCCTCAGATACTTAGTTTTTGTCTCTCGTTAATATCCTAACATAGCCTCTCTCTCAAAAAAAAACACCCCAGAATATTTAAAGTTATTCTTCCTTGCAGTACATTCTAAGACCCTGTTTGTTTAACAATGTTGGGTAAAGTTTTTGCAAGCACTCTCTTATGGGCCTGTATTCTCTTTTTTTGAGTTATTCCTTCTGGACTGGAACTATCTTAGTCATTCCATTTTATTTGACTTTAGTTAATTTCCTCAGGTGTATTTTATAGATTTTGTTAGTGTAGTATAATTTTCAGCCTCTGCCCTTTATTCTTCCCTTCTTTTCAAGATTTTAAACTATTACATATTCACAGAGAACTCTAAAATATATAGCTCTACATTTGATCTCATTTTTATGTTTCCATCTCTCTGTCCCCTCACAGTGAATGTCTGGAACCGGAAGCATCGTCTTGCCACTGACCTGTTCGCTCCAGTCAGATCCAGCCATTCTTTGTTCCCTCCTGTTATCCTTTAGGCTCTTTATCTTAGATCTAAGAATTTCTTGTCTTGTTCTCTCTTACCCATTATATCTCATTAGTCAATGTATTGTCTTAGTAGTTTTTGCTCCTGCCAGTTCTATAGCATTCTCAAAAGCCTAGATGACTCTTCTGCAGCCTTATTCCTGGAATACGTTAGAAGTCTCTTAATTTGTATCCCGCTATCCTCAAATCTGTCCTGTGCATTGCTGTCAGATTAATCTTCCTAAAGCATTGCTTTTACCCAGACAATCTCCTGCTTAGGAACCTTCATTGGCCCCACTTTGCCTAGAGATTGAAATTTAGACTTTCCAGCCTGGTATTTGAGGTTCTCTCGTAAATTTGTGCTAGTTTTTTCCTCCACTGGCCTGTAACAAAAATGCTTTCATTTTTGTCAGGATAGTCCCAACATACTGAGAATATTTTTATATTGGCATATCCTTTTCCATTTCTCAGTGTTTTATGTCTTTTCTGCATTTTACTCTATGATGTCCTTTCTACTTTTTTTTTTGGCCACTAAATCTTAACGTACTTTTTTCCAACTTTCAGCTCTTGTCTTGCCCCCTCTGTGAAGTCTTTCTGCAGTGGTTCTACTGTGATTTCACCATCATCTGAATTCCTGTTTTGCTTTGTTGCTACTCACAAAGCACTTCCTGTTCAGTATTTTGTACTATTACTTGCTTTTGTGTTTTACTTGGGTCTAGGTCCTGTGTTGCTGACTGGATTTTAAGTGTTAGGAAAGCAGGGACCATGTTATATTTCTTTGAATCTCTCTTAGCCAAGTACAGTTCATTACAAATGCCCACTTATTTTTTTCCCATAAATCTTAATTGGTTGCCTACACTTAAGCACCATTGATTAAAAAGTTAAACAACAAAGGTATGGACTCAGCTTTCATGGACTTTATATTCTGGAAGAGAAAGATGCTCTACAGCTAATTTCATAATTACCTACTTAGTTACAGTTGAGGAATGTGGTTTGTCATTTTTTTTGACAATCAGAAAACCTAGAAAATTGCCTTTGTTTTTTCCCTCTGCTGTCATTGGTATTTATAATTTTTCTTACTTCACAAATAAATTTTGATAGGGTAAATTATTCTTGAAAGTGTAGGTTTTCAAATGGTCCAACTTAATTCTTCTAAATACACGTAATGCTGTATATCTGGGTAAACTCAGTAGACAACATAATGGAAAGAATGATTAATAGGTACCTGACATTAAAAGAATTATAGTGAATTTTATGTCATTTATGTGATATGTAAACTCATGTGAAATAGTTAAAAGATAATGAAAATAATTCCAAAAGGAAGATTTTCTAAACTCAATTAGGAATTTTTAGTTAATGTACTAAAGCTATCTTTTGTAGGAGAATAAGATTAGATTAAAGGTAGATATGTTGTTCTTAGATATGTTATTTTAGCTTCAGGTGTTTTTTTCTAGTGGCTTGAACAATGTCATATTTCATAGGCATGATTTTTTGAGGTTGTAATAACCATAGCAAGTTAATATTGAAAGAATGGCAAAATATGCAGTGAAACTAAAAATTGTTGTATTTGCAAATATAAAAACATAATTTACATAAATGTTACAGTTAGGAACATTATGAATGTAAATATGCCTTCTCTGTTCTCAGTCTTGTAATGCCATTCTTTGTCCAGTTGGAGATGAAGAGTGATGTTGAGATGGGTGTTTAGCCTATTTTAACAGCTTTAGAAAAATTCAATATCATTGATGTAAATATGAGAAGGGAAGAGAATATTTATCTCTATTAAGTGACATAAAAAGCCATGGTAAGAATAACAGGCAGTGAGTGTGCCTTAAATAGTAAAATCCCTGAAATCAGATGCTAATTATAAGCACAAGGACACTTGCTTCCTACATACTTAAATGTGTATTTTCTTTAGTCAAAGTGTAATTCAGAGTTCTTGAAGTGCTGAATATGGCCTTTGTTTTTTCATTTCCCTTTAGCATACATATTAAAAAAAACAATAAGATACTTCCGCTGGACTGTGATTTTGATGGATATAGGTGGACTATTAAACCAAATGCTATGAAGATAAATTCAAATGTTTGCTCTCAAAAGTAAAAATAAAGGATTATGTTTATTGTGTGATTTCCCTGCTTCTTACTATTAAAAAACAAATGTTTAGTAGTAAAGGTAGAATTATTTAAACATATTTGAGCACATTTTACTTGCTTCCTGTGGTTTATCAAGGCCTTTAAGGCTTAGATTGTGAAAGGATGTATTAATACTGGTATTAAGAGTATATTTGTTTAGATTATTATGGACTTTAAATTTTATTTTAGACATTCTCTCTGGCATCTTGTCATAAAAGTTATGTGTTGTTTTACTTCGTTAGCAGTTATAACATTTTTAAGTATCTGAGAAGAAAAACTTCCTCTGCATTTTGAACAGGGTCTTTCATTGGTGGTTTTGTAACATGTTCTTCAGTTGTTGAGAGGTGTATGGTACAGATACCCTGTTCTTAGAAAGTAATGGGCTTTTAAGTTGTAGAGTAGTAGGAAAAGTCTAATGGACTTAAACTATTTTAAAAACTTTGTTTTTAGAAAGAGAGGTATAAGAAAACCTTTTGTAATCTTGCTATTTTTTTGTTCTTAGGTATGCCTTTTATTTAGCTTTTAGTAACTTGTAATTTAAGATCACAGTTATTAGGTGTATTTCTGCATTTTATATATCACTCCCAGATGCTACAGTATTAGTTTTTATCACTGCATATTTTATGAAATGTCAGCCTTCTGTTGGCTGTTCACGCAGCATTGTTAGTGATCAAAGACACAACATAAAGGAGAAGAATCTAAACAGTTGGCTTATCTTTGTCCTTCGTTGTGACAAAAATACTCTAAAATTACTTAATTATAAAAAGTCAAATAAAGGCATCATGTAACATGCAAAGAAATAAGTAACTTTATGTTTTAGTGAACTAAAATCTCAGTGTTTAATATCAAGAAGCATAAAGAGAATTTCTATCTAATTTTACAAAGTTTTCCTTGTTAAGGAATGAGGGTAATATGTCTTGTGTAATTTTGTAATACTTTGCTAAATGACAATGCTGTGCCTAGGAAAAGCCACACAAACTGTTTGACATTGTAAGAGGTTACTCAGTATAAACCCTTAATTTTGTTACACAAATTACATTCTAGAAAAGTGGTTATTAGCTTTTGTGTGTACATTAAGTTGTATGTGAGTCAGTTTATTAAAATATTTTCTTGAATTGATCTACTTTGTATTTAAAAACTTTCATAGATTTAAAGACCCTTTTTTTTTCTTTATTTCAGTGATATCAATATCAAGATAAAAGTGTGGAATGGGAGAAAAATTCTCAAAGCCTGAAAGAAAATCTGTAAGAATAAAATTCTTGAATGATTTTGATCAGCTGTTGTGTATGCCCAACACAGCAGTTGGTTCAATCAATTTTATGTTTTAGGATGGTTTTATTAAAATGAGCTGCTGCTTTTAGTAAATCATTGAGAAAGATGCTGGCTTTATACATGTCTTTTTTGGTTGGGGGCAGGGCCTACAATTGCAGCCTTGTAAGTCAGTAAAATTGGAGACAGTTCCTGGCTGCCATGAAAGTCAGTGTGTTTCTGTGTTGGTATGGGCATTTGGAAGTAGAGGTAGAACGAAGATTTAGATTAAAAATGATTTTAGATAATTGTACTTTTATGGCTCTCTGCAGGAAACTGCCATTTCTAGTAAAACGTAATCATCAGCAGATAATAGGGATTTAAGTGTATCTTCAGTTTTGTGTACAGTTTCTGTTTTTATAAATGAATGAAAGTTAATTGTTTTCCGATGGAAGAATTAAATCTTTGGAAAGTAGTTTGGAAGACATAGCCATTGGATATGAGTTAGAGGCCTCAACATTTTGTCCTGATATGCATTATACAGTTACTACTCAAACTATGGTCTGTACATAAACAGTGTTGGTGTTACCTGAGATCTTCCTAGATACGCACAATCTCAGGCCTAACCCCATACCCACTAAATCAGAATCTGTGTTTCATCAAAATTCCTAGGTCATTCGTATGAATATTAAACTCTGAGAAGCACTGCCATAATTCAGACCTCTCATTTTTTCTGTGTGTATGTGTGTTGTAATTGTGGGGTGCTCATAGTGGAGTTGGTTATCTGTAGTTCAAGAATTGGAAGAGGAAGTGGAAACTCACACCAGAATTTTAGTGGGGGCCCAGGAGTAGACAGATAGTTAATTTAGAACTCATAAGCTTTTGGTCTTTAAGCAGTTGCAATTTGAATCAGTAGTTACTTTGTATATTATGTAGAAAGCTTCATGTCACCCTGGTAGTATTAATCAGGTGTTTTCTTTTGGCCATGGCAGCATCTTCTCATGTTCACAGATACTTAAGATGTTTTCTGCCAGTCATAGTGTAGTAAACATTTCCAAAGTGTGTTCTATGATATATTTTTTCTAGGAGATGCTTGGAATGTAAAGATCCCATGGTCACATAAATCTGGAAAGCACTGAATACTTTCCCATAAGAGAATCCCATTATATGCTGATGTATTAAAAGACCTGAGAACCTGGTGTAACTTAGTTTAATTCAGTATTTCCCAAATTTACTTGACTATAGCATCCTTTTTTTTTTTTCAAAACAAACAAACAATCTTTTAAATTTTTTCCTTTAACATGTGCACAAACTGACTTCTTTCCACATTTATTTATCTTACTCAAAATAAGAGATATGGACAACTTCTGAAATTGTGATGTTATGCCACATAAAACATACTTTCTAATATTGCTACATATAAATGGTACTGGTATGACTCTTGTGTACTGAAGGGACTAAAGATGCAGACATTTTTGAGGATTGGAGTGATTGAGCAGTCATCATTTAGAACAGGGGTCCCCAACGCCCTGGTCATGGACTAAGACTGGTCCATGGCCTGTTAGGAATGGGGCCACACAGCAAGAGGTGAATGGTGAGCAGGTGAGCTCTGCCTCCTGTCAGATCAGCAGCAGCATTAGATTCTCATAGGTGTGCCAACCCTATTGTGAACTGTGTATGCGAGGGATCCAGATTGCTCATTCCTCATGAGAATCTAATGCCTGATGATCTGAGGTGTAACAGTTTGATTTCGAAACCATCTCTCCCCACCTCCCTCCCCATTCGTGGAAAAACTGTCTTTCACAAAGCGAGTCCCCGGTGCCAAAAAAGTTGGTGACTGCTGAATTAGAAAGTGAGCATAGAACTGATCCCAGTCAGATTTGATGGATGAATGAAAGAGAGAAAATTGACTATTCTTAGTGTTTGCTGGAAAGAGGAAAACCATGAGCAATGGAATAAATTAAACATTTCAGTTGAATAAATTTTTACCGAATTGCTAATAAAGAATAGGCTCTGTACTTGGCCTTGGGCAAACAGTAGTGAAAAATACTCAGTCTGCCCTCTAGTTGCTTATTGTGAGGATAGTACATTCTGATAAATGTACAAGAATTGGAATCCAGAACACAGGATTTTCTTTGTGGATTCGTTAAAAAAAAAAAAAAAGTTGGCCAGAATACTGTATCATGGAGTGCTAGAGACAGGACACAACTGTAGTGATGGATGTTTCTGGTTAGGTAGGGGAAACAGAGGAAAGGACAATTATGGGACAGAATTTCAAAAGGTAAGATTGGGAAGACCAAACAGCCTTAGAAGTCAGAGAGATTTTGGTACTCAAATTGCCCAGGTTTGATTAGTTGAAGTGCATGACAGTCCTCCATCGCATATTTCAGTGCTTCCTTAATTTCTGACAAAAGAAGTTGTTGCAGGGTTATCTTTTATATGTTCTCCCCCAGCTTTGGAAGCAGTCATTTCTCTGAGAAGCTCTGATTGTTTTTAGTGGGGAATAATATTAGCGAACAAGATCTTGGCACTAGTGTGTTGTACTGGGTCTTGGCTTTTAGGCCCTTTTAGAGGAGAGAGGTAGGAAATATATAAGCTTTATATATACATATACATCTACATTTATACCTATATACACAAATGCATATTGAAAAACATATGTGGACACATACATCTGCATATTGTTTTTTATTTAGAGATACACCAGTTTCTCTAATTCTAATCCATCCATGCAGGTTTCTTTCTTGCTTGCTTCTCATATTTGTATGTCCCATCTTTCATAGTGAGAACCTTGGCTTCCAACAGTATCAACACATTTACTCTTTTGTTCAACTAAATAATAGATCTAAAACAGTTTCAAAATTGGTTAATCATATAAGAAACAAATACACCAAAAAAGTTTGAAAACTGTTTGAAGTTCTCCCTCCTTTCTGTACTCATTCCTGTGAATATGTAACCAAATACTATTCTCATAATTATTTAGTTCTTTCTTCCTTATTCCTTAAGTGTGGTTATAATATTAATTTGGAATATAGTTCACTCGTATTAGTTTTCTTTCAGCTTTTGTGCCCCCTTTTCTTTATATCCTTATTGATTTAATTTTTTGAATAGGTAGAAAATTACTTACTTTTCCAAAAAGTAAAACTGTACAAAAAAAATACCAGAAAATTGTCACTCCGTCCTCCGCATTCCACCTCATACTTTGTAGGAAACCAATTTTATTGTTTTCTGGGCTTTACTCATTTTTATAAAGATATGCAGAGATATTTATGTCTCTTTTCTTTTCTTTCTTTTTTTTTTTTTTTACCTAAAAAGTAGCATGTATGTTCTTTTGCAGTTCAGTTTTTTCATGTATCAGTATCTCTTGGAAATTACCTCATACCAGTTTGTAGAGATTTTCCTTATTCGTTTTTGCAGGTGCTTACTACTTTGTGTGTGCCATAGTTTATTCAACCAATCTCTTATGCTTGCACATTTAAGTAGTTTTCAATATTTTGCAATTACAAACATGCTGCAGTGATATTTATTTTCATAGTTTTAGAGGTGTATCTTCAGGGCAAATTCCTGAAAATGGGATTGCTGGTTGAAAGGGCAAATACTAAGCCCGGTGCAGTGACTTGCCTCTGTAATCCCAGCTACTTGAGAGGATCCCTTGAGCCCAGGAGTTCAAGGCTGCAGTGAGCTATGATAGAGCCATTACACCCAATCTGGGTGACAGAGTGAGACTTTGTTGCTAACAACAACAACAAAAAGGCTCAAAGGGCAAATACTTACATGGTTGTATTAGAGTATTACCCAGTCCCCTGCATGGGGGCTGTAACATTTTGTCTTCCCACACTGCAGTGTATGAGAGTGCCTATTTCCCGACAGCCTTGCAGACAGAGTGCATTGTGAAACTTCAATTTTTGCCAAGTGATAGGTGAGAAATGGAATGTTGGATACATTTAATTTGCATTCATCTTTTATGTGTGGAGTTGAATGTCTTTTCATATGTGTAAGAGCCACTTTCCATAGGATATTTGGACTTTTCCCCCTCAGTTTAGAAGTTCTTTGTAGGGATATTAGGCATTTATCTGTGATATATGTTGCAAATGTTTCCTTCCAGTTTGTTACCTGTTTTATTATTTATTTTCTGATGTATTTTTGTCCTGCAAAAGTTTTATATTTGTACTTTAGTCCTAGTGAGAAAGCCTTTTATGAATTCTTAGTTTAGGAGGAATCCCTCTCTCCTGCCCCCACCCTCCCCTCACGCTTTTAAAAATACTTGTAGTTTTCTTACAATTAGATCTCTGATCCATTTGCAGTTTATTTTTATGTATGATGTGAGAAACATTGAATTTTATCTTTTTTTCTTGTCTATTGTTTAAAATGACTATACATGTGCTAATGATTTAATATATAACCTTTACAGAGATTAGATTTCTATCTGTAGTGGAATCTATTTCTGGACTTTCTGTTCATTTGCACTTTTCTGCCTGTTCATGTAGCAGTCCTACACTGTTTTTATTATAGAGGCTTTATAGTATGTTTTAATGCCTGTAGTATGTGTTAATGAGGTAGTCCCCTCTATTTATTTTCAGTATTTCCCAGTTTTTCTTGAACTTTTTCCATTCGAACTTCAGTATCAACTTGTCTAACTCCATGAAAAGCTTTATGATTTGTAAGTTTGTGACCTATTGATGTTGAGATGTTCTAACCAAGGACAGGATATTTCTTTTCAGTTGCACAGTCCTACTTTTATATGTTTTAAGAATGTTTATTTTTCTTTATGTAGGTTTTGAACATTGCTGTTTATTCCTAAATATTTTACTTTTTAAAATTGCTATTTAAAAGAGACTTTCTTGAAAAAGTTCCTTTCCAAGATGGGCGAATAGAAATAGCTCCGGTCTGTAGCTCCTGGTGTGATTGACAGAGAAGGTGGGTGATTTCTGCATTTCCAACTGAGGTACCTGGTTCATCTCACTGAGACTTGTTGGACACTGGGTGTAGCTCACGGAGGGCAAGCTGAAGCAGGGTGGGGCGTCACCTCACCTGGGAAGTGCAAGGAGTTGGGGATTTTCCTTTTTAGCCAAGGGAAGCTGTGACAGACTACACCTGGAAAAACGGGACACTCCCGCCCAAATAAGGCGCTTTTCCCATGGCCTTAGCAACCAGCAGACCAGGAGATTCTCTCCCATCCCTGGCTCAGCGGGTCCCACACCTACAGAGCCTTGCTCACTGCTAGCACGGCAGTCTGAGATCTAACAGTGAGGCTGCAACCTGACTGAGGGAGGAGTGTCCGCCATTGCTGAGGCTTAAGTATGTAAACAAAGTGGCCGGGAAGCTGGAACTGGGTGGAGCCCACCGCAGCTCAGCAAGGCCTACTGCCTCTGTAGACTCCACCTCTGTGGGGTGGGCATAGCTGAAAAAAATGCAACAGAAACTTCTGCAGACTTAAATGTCCCTGTCTGACAGCTCTGAAGAGAACAGTGATTCTCCTAGCACAGCATTTGAGCTCTCAGAATGGACAGACTGCCTCCTCAAGTGGGTTCCTGATCCCCGTGTAGCTTAACTGGGAGACACCTCCCAGTATGGGCTGACAGACACCTCACACAGTTGGGTGCCCCTCTGGGACGAAGCTTCCAGAGGAAGTATCAGGCAGCAATATTTGCTGTTCTGCAGCCTCCTCTGGTGATACCCAAGCAAACAGGGTCTGGAGTGGACCTCCAGCAAACTCTAACAGACCTGAAGCTGAGGGACCTGACTGTTAGTAGGAAAACTAACAAACAGAAAGGAACAGCATCAACACCAACAAAAAGGACATCTACACCAAAACCCCATCTGCAGGTCACCAACATCAAAGACCAAAGGTAGATAAAACCACAAAGATGGGGAGAAACCAGAGCAGAAAAGCTGAAAATTCTCAAAACCAGAGCACTGCTTCTCCTCCAAAACATCGCAGCTCCTTGCCAGCAACGGAACAAAGATAAATGGAGAATGACTTAGACGAGTTGTCAGAAGTAGACTTCAGAAGGTCAGTAATAACAAACTTTTCCGAGCTAAAGGAGCATCTTCGAACCCATCACAAGGAAGCTAAAAACCTTGAAAAAAGGTTAGACGAATGGCTAACTAGAATACACAGCGTAGAGAAGACCTTAAATGACCTGATGGAGCTGAAAACCATGGCACGAGAACTTCGTGATGCATGCACAAACTTCAATAGCCGACTCGGTCAAGTGGAAGAAAGGCTATCAGTGATTGAAGATCAAATTAATGAAATAAAGCGAGAAGACAAGTTTAGAGAAAAAAGAGTAAAAAGAAGCGAACAAAGCCTCCAAGAAATATCGGACTTTGTAAAAAGACCAAATCTACGTTTGATTGGTGTACCTGAAGGTGACATGGAGAATGGACCCAAGTTGGAAAACAGTCTTCAGGATATTATCCAGAAGAACTTCCCCAACCTAGCAATGCAGGCCAACATTCAAATTCAGGAAATACAGAGAACACCGCAAAGATACACCTGGAGAAGAGCAACCCCAAGACACGTAATTGTCGTATTCACCAAGGTTGGAATGAAAGAAAAAATGTTAAGGGCAGCCAGAGAGAAATGTCGAGTTACCCACAAAGGGAAGCCCGTCAAACTAACAGTGGATCTCTCAGCAGAAACCCTACAAGCCAGAAGAGAGTGGGGGCCAATATTCAACATTCTCAAAGAAAAGAATTTTCAACCCAGAATTTCATATCCAGCCAAACTAAGCTTCATAAGTGAAGGAGAAATAAAATCCTTTACACACAAGCAAATGCTGAGAGATGTTGTCACCACCAGGCCTTCCTTATGAGAGATCCTGAAGGAAGCACTAAACATGGAAAGGAACAATGGTACGAGTCACTGCAAAAACATGCCATATTGTAAAGACCATCGATGGTATGAAGAAACTGCATCAATTAATGGGCAAAATAACCAGCTAATATCATAATGACAGGATCAAATTCACACATAACAATATTAGCCTTAAATGTAAATGGGCTAAATGCCCCAATTAAAAGACACAGACTGGCAAATTGGATAAAGAGTCAAGACCCATCAGTGTGCTGTATTCAGGAGACCCATCTCATTTGCAGAGACACACATAGGCTCAAAATAAAGGGATGGAGGAAGATCTACTGAGCAAATGGAAAGTAAAAAAAAGCAGAGGTTGCTATCCTAGTCTCTGATAAAACAGACTTTAAACCAACAAAGATCCAAAGAGACAAAGAAGGCCATTACATAATGGTAAAGGGATCAATTCAACAAGAAGAGCTAACTGTCCTAAATATATATGCGCCCAATACAGGAGCACCCAGACTCATAAAGCAAGTCTTTACAGACCTACAAAGAGACTTACACTCCCACACAATAATAATGGGAGACTTTAACATTCCACTATCAATATTAGACAGATCAATGAGACAGAAGGTTAACAAGGATATCCAGGACTTGAACTCAGCTCTGCACCAAGCAGACCTAATAGACATCTACAGAAGTCTCCACCCCAAATCAACAGAATATATATTCTTCTCAGCACCACATTGCACTTATTCTGAAATTGACCACATAATTGGAAGTAAAGCACTCCTCAGCAAACGTAAGAGAACATAAATCACAACAAACTGTCTCTCAGACCACAGTGCAATCAAATTAGAACTCAGGATTAAGAAACTCATCAAAACTGCATTAATGCATGGAAACTGAACAATTTGTTCCTAAATGACTACTGGGTAAATATCGAAATGAAGGCAGAAATAAAGATGTTCTTTGAAACCAATGAGAACAAAGACGCAACATACCTGAATCTCTGGGACACATTTAAAGCAGTGTGTATAGGGAAATTTATAGCTCTAAATGCCCACAAGAGAAAGCAGGAAAGATCTGAAATCGACACCCTAACATCACAATTAAAAGAACTAGAGAAGGAAGAGCAAACAAATTCAAAAGCTAGCAGAAGGCAATAAATAACTAAGATCAGAGTAGAACTGAAGGAGATAGAGATATAAAAAACCCTTCAAAAAAATCAGTGAATCCAAGTGCTGGTTTTTTTTGAAAAGATCAGCAAAATTGATAGACTGCTAGCAAGACTAGTAAAGAAGAAAAAAGAATCAAATAGATGCAGTCAAAAGTGATAAAGGGGATATCACCACTGATCCTACAGAAGTACAAACTACCATCAGAGAATACTATAAACACCTCTACACAAATAAACTAGAAAATCTAGAAGAAATGGATAAATTCCTGGACACATACACCCTGCCAAGACTAAACCAGGAAGATGTTGAATCTCTGAATAGAACAATAACAGGCCCTGAAATTGACACAATAATTAATAGCCTACCAATCAAAAAAAGTCCAGGACCAGATAGATTTACAGCTGAATTCTACCAGAGGTACAAAGAGGAGCTGCTACCATTCTTTCTGAAACCATTTCAATCAATAGAAAAGAGGGACTCCTCCCTAACTCATTTTATGAGGCCGGCATCATCCTGATACCAACGCCTGGCTGAGACACAGAAAAAAAGAGAAGTTTAGACCAATATCCCTGATGAACATCGATGTGAAAATCCTCAATAAAATACTGGCAAACCAAATCCAGCAGCACATCAAAAAGCTTATCCACCACGATCAGGTTGGCTTCATCCCTGGGATGCAAGGCTGGTTCAACATTAGCAAGTCGATAAACGTAATTTATCACATAAAGAGAACTAAGGACAAAAACCACATGATTATCTCAATAGATACAGAAAAGGCCTTTGACAAAATTCAGCAACGCTTCATGCTAAAAACTCTCAATAAAGTAGGTATTGATGGAACGTATCTCAAAATAATAAGAGCTATTTATGACAAACCCACAGCCAATATCATACTGAATGAGCAAAAACTGGAAGCATTCCCTTGGAAAACCGGCACATGACAAGAATGCCCTCTCTCACCACTCCTATTCAATATAGTGTTGGAAATTCTGGCCAGGGCAGTCAGGCAAGAGAAAGAAAGAAAGGATATTTAGGAAAAGAGGAAGTCAAATTGTCCCTGTTTGCAGATGACATGAGTGTATATTTAGAATACCTACCCCTTCATCTCAGCCCCAAATCTCCTTAAGCTGATAAGCAACTTCAGCAAAGTCTCAGGATACAAAATCAATGTGCAAAAATCACAAGCATTCCTATACACCAATAATGGACAAACAGAGAGCCAAATCATGAGTGAACTCCCATTCACAATTACTACAAAGGGAATAAAATATCTTGGAATCCAACTTGCAAGAGATGTGAAGGACCTCATCAAGGAGAACTACAAACCACTGCTCAATGAAATAAAAGAGGACAGAAAGAAATGGAGGAACATTCCATGCTCATGGATAGGAAGAATCAATATCATGAAAATGGCCATACTGCCCATGGTAATTTATAGATTCAATGCCATTCCCATCAAGCTACCAATGACTTTCTTCACAGAATTGGAAAAAACTACTTTAAAGTTCATATGGAACCAACAAAGAGCCTGCATTGCCTAGAGAATCCTAAGCAAAAAGAAGAAAGCTGGAGGCATCACACTACCTGACTTCAGACTATACTGCAAGGCTACAGTAACCAAAACAGCATGGTACTGGTACCAAAACAGATATATAGAGCAATGGAACAGAACAGAGGCCTCAGAAATAGCAACACATGTCTACAACCATCTGATCTTTGACAAACCTGACAAAAACAAGAAATGGGGGTAGGATTCTTTATTTAATAAATGGTGCTGGGAAAACTGGCTAGCCATATGTAGAAAGCTGAAACTGGATCCCTTCCTTACCCCTTATACAAAAGTTAATTGAAGATGGATTAAAGAATTGAATGTTAGACCCAAAACCATAAAAACCCTAGAAGAAAACCTAGGGAATCAGGACATAGGTATGGGCAAAGACTTCATGGCTAAAACCCCAAAAGCAATGGCAACAAAAGCCAAAATTGACAAATGGGATCTAATTAAACTAAAGAGCACGGCAAAAGAAAGCACCATTAGAGTAAACAGGCAACCTACAGAATGGGAGAAAATTTTTACACTCCACCCATCTGACAAAGAGCCAATATCCAGAATCTACAAAGAACTTAAACAAATTTACAAGAAAAAACCAAACAACCCTATCAAAAAGTGGGCAAAGGATATGAAAAGACACTTCTCTGAAGAAGACATCTATGCAGCCAACAGACAGGCTTTCTCATCCCTTATGTATTCTAATGAACTGTTATTTGTAATAGAAGTGTGACTGCTTTTTTTCATGTTCATTTTGTATCCTGCTACCTTGCTGAATTCTTTTGTTTCTTGAGTTTTATTTTCAGTTTTCTAGGATTTTCCAGGTATTTCCTCAGGTCATCTGATAATAGTTTTATGTCTTCTTTTCTAGTTCTTCTGTGTATAATTTTCTCTACTAGTTTTTTTTAGTTAAGTGTATCACTCTTGTCACCAGGTTTGAGTGAAGTGGTGTGATTTTGGCTCACTGCCACGTCCGCCTCCCAGGTTCAAGTGATTCTCCTGCCTCAGCCTCCCTAGTAGCTGGGATTACAGGTGCATGCCACCACGCCTGGCTAATTTTTGTATTTTTTTTAAAATAGAGACAGGGTTTCCTCATGTTGGCAAGGCTGGTCTCGAACTCCTGACCTTTGGTGATCCACCTGCCTCAGCCTCCAAAATGCTGGGGTTACAGGTGTGAGCCACTGTGCCTGGCCTCGGCTAGTTTTATTTCTTCTTTTCAATTCTTTTTCTTTTTTTTTTCTGTTTTCAATTTTTTTTTTTTTTGGAGACAGTGTCTCACTCTGTCACCCAGGCTGGAGTACGGTGGCACGATCATGGCATACTGTAGCCTAGACCCCCTGGACTCAAGTGATTCTCCCACCTCAGCCTTCCAAGAAGCTGGGACTACAGGCATCCGCCACCATACTCAGCTAATTTATTTATTTTTTGTAGATAAGGAGTTTCACCATGTTGCCCAGGCTGGTCTCCACCTCCTGGGCTCAAGCAGTCTACTCGCTTTGGCCTCCCAGTGTGCTGGGCTTAGGGGTGAGCCACTGTGCTCTGCTTTCTTTTCAATTCTTATTTCTTAATATTTTCAGTGTTTTCTCTAGCCTAATTTCATCAATAAATATATTCAGAATAGAGTAGTATTGGGCATCCCTGCCTTGTTCCTGAACTTAGTGTGGATGAATAATGTTTGGTAAGAACTATCAATGGTAGAAAAGATAGAACTACTTGAGATAATGCATTATTCTTAGCATTCTATAGGCATTATAACATAGAATCCTCTATATTATTTCTGTTTCTTTTTACAGGTGGTTTTTTTGAAGGAGTTATCTCTACTTTGCTACCTTTTCATCTTCATTTTCTCACCTCCCATTGTTACTCCTTATAGGATAGCACTCCACTCTGGTTTCTCAGTTATCCAAGCAGGTACCAGCTAAAGTTGCTGTTGAGACTTCCAAGTTGCTAAATCTAATGGGTCTTTTGTCTCCCCACCCATCTTCGTCTTACTTTTCCTCTTAATATCATTCAGCGTTGCCGATCTTGCCTTCAACTTAGTATACTTTTCCTTCTTAGCTTCTGTCAATATCACATTCTTCAGGTTATTTCTTCTTAGTCTTCTCCATTAGTTCTTCCTTCTCTGCTTGACTTCTAACATCTACATGTTCTAGGCCTCTTCTTTTAAAATTCCATTCTGTCTTCTTTTAAATTCTGTTTGTTTTAGATCTTTAAACAAATCTGAGGCTTAAAGTATCATCTGTATTACATTTATTGTAAGAGTGACATCTCTAGTCAACACTTGTCTTCTGAAATCAGGATTTATGCCTGCCCATCTGCTATCCATTTTCACTTTGAGATGTCAAAGTCACTTTGTAATACAAGTTCTAATCCCTCCCCAAACACCTCCCGTTTTTAGTATCATTGTGTAACCCATTGGATAAGCTAGAAATTTAAGATTCGTTTTTGATTTTTCTTTTTTCATTCATTGTCTTTGTTCACTTCATTATCAAGTTTTATTGAATTCCTCTTTCCATGCCCTCACATTTTCTCTAGTTTTATTGACTGATTGATTGAGATGGAGTTTTGCTCTTGTTGCCCAGACTGGAGTGCAATGGCATGGTCTCGGCTTACTGCAACTTCTGCCTCCCGGGTTCATATGATTCTCCTGCCTCAGCCTCCTAAATAGCTGGGATTACAGGCACCTGCCACCTCGCCCAGCTAATTTTTGTATTTTTAGTAGACATGGGGTTTCACCATTTTGGCCGGGCTTGTCTCAAACTTCTAACCTCAGGTGATCCGCCTGCCTCGGCCTCCCAAAGTGCTGCGATTACAGGTGTGAGCCTCCATGTCTGGCCCAATTTTCTCTAGTTTAAAGGAGAGACTTTTTTGCTAAAAGAAACATTATGGTTTATATCTCTATATAGTCTACCAGTAATAGCCATCGTTACGTAGAACATACAAGTAAGATTAGAAGTAACCTTAAACTATGTTGTTAAAGATACTGATTGCAAGAATAAGGAATTTAGGTGGTCACTGAGTGCTTATTAGTAAGAGATCAAATTACTTTTGTAGCACTTAATAAGATTGAAAAAGTGGGAAGAGGCTGGACACAGTGGCTCATGTAATCCTAGCACTTTGAGAGGCTGAGGTTGGCAGATTGCTTGAGGCCAGGAGTTTGAGACTAGCCTGGTCAACATGTGAAACCCTGTTTCTACAAAGCATACAAAAAATTAGTTATGCATGGTAGAGCACGCCTGTAGTCTCAGCTACTTGGGAGGCTGAGGTGAGAGGATCACCTGAACCTGGGAGGAGGTTGAGGCTGCAATGAACCATAGTCATGCCTCTGCTCTCCAGCCTAGGCCACAGAATGAGACTCTGCCTCAGAAAGAAAAAAGTGGGAGGAGATACCAGATGAGATGACTAGTTAGGAAGCTAGCAGTTTTAGCAGCTTAGTCAAGAGATATTAAATGCTGTGTTAGGATATGATATTGGAAAATTAAAGACAAATTTGAGAGATACTACAATGTTATTCAGTAAGAATGGCAACAGCTTGAATCTAATGTATGGAAGAGAGAATTACTGAAGAATCACAAGATTTCCCCACAAGATGACATATGTAGAGTGAAGGTTTTGGGGAAAGATAATGAGGTGTTTGAGATACTGAGTATAAGGTGCTGGTATGGAATGTCAGGTGGAGACATTTAGGGAATGATTGGAGGTGGTGAGTAGGTTTCTTCTTCAATCCTAGTTTCCTCTTGATAGTATACTGACTGTCCAAGGCTATGTTGAGAAGTCCTTTAAGGCTGTGTATAGGCGACTGACAACCTCTGTCTTGGGTGTTGTGTACTTGCCAGCTGTGGTCTGGGTCTTGGGATCCAGGCCAGAACTATAGATACAAATTGGGGAAACTTGAAGTTTGAAGTTAAAGTTGAAGGCATGAAATTTGAATGAGGCTATGAAAGTTCTTCCTCAAACCCCCCCAAAAGATAAGGTGAGAAAACAGGTAGCCAAAGATAGAGTTTGGAGAACGCCTATGTGTTAATAAATTGCTAACATTAGGAAAAGTCAGAAGCTGACAGGTTGGTGGTTGGAAAGAAAAATTATAGAAACAAGAGGAAGAAAATTTTAGGAAAGAGGTCCTGGTTATTAGGGCAACAGTGTAATCAAGGAATATGAAGGCTTGGGGAAGGACAATCATCACATTTGAACCATTCAGAGAACATTTTTCTTAATTCTAAAAGGGTAGGAGTCATATAACAAGGAGTTTGTACTCTTCTTAAGATAATGTTAAGACAGATGTCCCATACAGAAAGTGGGGATAGTTTTTGACCAGTTAAGTAAGCAGCTAATACTAGTATTTTGCTAGACTTTGAAAAAGTTCATAAAATGTGAAATAAGTAAATGATAATTTCAAAAATCCATCTTGGATTGGAAACAATTAGGGATAGGAAATGAAAAGTATGGTAATTAGGCCCTTTTGAGTGGAATGGTGTACATAAACAGTGGGAATCTTCTGGAAGCATGTCATAAAACATTACAGATTTTCAGATGATTCTGAAATCTAGGAAGCAAAATACTGGTTAAACAAATGGTAAGGAGTAAGTGTGGGAATACCACTGGAAGCTGCGTAGCTGGGCGGGGAGTTGGCAAAGTTCTCACTTTTGGCAGCTACAAAGTGATACTCTAAGTAAATTGGGCTGGTTTGCTAAGAATAATGATTTGTGACTGGTTTATGCTGATTTAGGGAAGAAACAGGATATATTGGATGTATTTTAGAATCCCCCTGCTCCCCAAACTCCCATGATCTGGCCAAAATGGCAACTAAACGTTTATTGTAATTACAGAAGCAATTTGATGTAGGAGTAGAAAGCAACAAAAATACAACAGATCTTCTGAGAAGGGAGAGAGAAATGTTATTTCCATTTTTGTCAAACTTTAGCATTTAATACATTATGTAATTATAATTTTGTGACTCTTAACGAAGAGTTAACCCAACTGAAGAAGACAAATGAAAAGGAAAGGAATAATCATGAATATTAGGGAAAGTAGACATACTAAATGAAAATCAGGGACCTAATTTTCATGTATATATTCGCCAAAGTTTCTGAATTATCTTACTAAACCTAATAAAGTGCCTGTAGATCCTCTTGGGTATCCTAAAGTGACAATCGTGTCAGAAAATATGGCAATTTTTCCCCCTTTTTACTCATTATGTATTTTGTTTCTTTTTTTCATCTTACTGTGCTATCTTGAAGTTTTAGTACAATTGACTAAAAGTGATGATGATGGGCATCTGTGTCTTACTCTTTGTTGTTGCTTATTTTTGAGACAGAGTCTCGCTCTGTTGTCCGGGCTGGAGTGCAGTGGCAAGATCTCAGCTCACCGTAACCTCCACCTCCCAGGTTCAAGCAATCCTACTGCCTCAGCCCCCCTAGTATCTGGGATTACAGACATGCCCCGCCATGCCTGGTTAATTTTTGTATTTTTAGTAGAGGCGGGGTTTCGCCATGTTGGCCAGGCTGGTTTTGAACTCCTGATTACAGGGCCGTGCTTCTAATATGTCATCATTGTATATTATCTTTCCTGTAGAAATTTGGAAAGATACATTTATTTCCCTTGTTCACATTAAGGTGGTTTTCTTTTAGTTCTAGTAAAAAGTTTTTTTTTTCAATTTAAAAAATCATGAGTGGTGTTGAATGTCAGAATAGTTTTTCTAAATCTATTGAAATGATGCTGTAGTTTTGCTCTTAATGGACTGCCTAAAATGCAGTGTTTTAATAACAGAAAACCTCTAGTAAACTTCAGAAACAAGGAGGACTGTTAATCCTGTTCTTCAAAAAGTGAGCAGTTATTTTTATTTTTGATTACTGTGGGTTCTATTCTGGATACTGTAGCCTATGGTGTGTGTGTGGTTTTTTTGGGGGTACTAGGGGGCCAGGGAATTGGCATCTCTTCAGAAGTCAGCAGGAATGATGCTGAATAGGGGACTAAAAGGGCCCATTATGAATTTGCAAATGTACTGAAGCTTTTTTTTTTTTCTTTAAGCTCAACCTTGGTTTGTTTCCTTCATAATCTCTGATAACCGCAGGTTTCAAATACAGAAATAAAAAACATTTTATAGTTAGGTCCAGGTGTATTAAGTTACTAGAATGAGGACAGAAAGATTGCTAATTTGGATTCAAATTTATGTTGAGTTGGAAGTAAAAGCTGGAGGGAGACTGCAAGCCACCACAGGTCATTATATAAAGCTTTAAAAAGGATTTTATTCCAATTTTATTCACTACTATATAAGGACATTTTTGTTAATTTTTTTGCAGTGCACACTAGATATTGAGAAAATATTTTAAACTGCAATTTATATTGATGGATGTTATGTTCATCTAATACTACCTTTAAATTTCTTGTACATAATGAAGGTTTAACAATTATTTTTGGTAAATAGTCATCTGACTTTTTAGATCATTTTTCTTCTGTGAGATGTTATCCATATATTAGTTTCAAAGGAGATATTCTGGAAAATAGCTGATTTTAATCTAATAGTTACAGCAGATAACTATATCTGGTTAGTTTAAACCATGGCTAATTATTCTCTTTGGTAAAATTGAACTAATTATTGTAAAGGAATTTGATTAAGCCATTTCTTATCAGTTTTTTCCTCTTATTATGTTGCAGGGCCTATCTTGAGCTGGGATTTTCTGTTTTATTGGAATCATTTTTTGGGAGTTTTGATATTATTTACTAGCTTTTGGTTATTTTTTGTTGTTTTATTTTTTCAGTATAGAAGTGACCTCTTTGTCAAAGTGTATATTTTGATCCTAACAAAACTATTTTAAAAACCTGTCAACTGAACCTTGTAAAGGTTTAATATTATAAAATGCTATATTTAAGTTTTCTCTCCTGAAGGACATGCTCTCATATTTAATTATATTGAATTAAGCATTTCTTATGCTGCTAATTTTTATTTGTATATTCTAAAAATGGTTATAAAAAGTCACCAGTATCATTATTAATTTTCTTTTGCAGTATCATTACTTACCCTATTCTTGTTTCATATATATTACAGATAGCCAAAGGTCTGAGTAAGAGAAAATGAAAATACTTTCTTTTTTTGGACAGGGCTTCACTCTGTTTCCCAGACTGGAGTGCAGTACAATCACTGCTCACTGCAGCCTCGCATTCCTGGGTTCAAACAATCCTCCCAGTCCTCCCAGCAGCCTCCTGAATAGCTGGAACCACAGACGTGTGCCACCATGGATGGCTAATTTTTTAATTTTTTTGTGGAGATGGTGTCACTCTGTGTTGTCCAGGCTGGCCTTGAACTCCCTGGGCTCAAGTGATACCTCCTTGGCTTACCAAAGTGCCTGAGATCATAGGCATGAGCCACTGTATGCAGCCCTAAAATACTTGTGGTGAAAATATTTTTGGTAAAAATTAGACTCTTCTGAGGAGCTTCTGATTGACTTTATCAGAAGAGGGGAGGTGTAGGCAGTAGGGCAGTCATGAAATGAGAGACCTACTTTATTTGTTTCTAGTCTATCACAGCTTAGACAAGGCCAACTTGCAAGATAAATGTGTCTAGAACTAGAGAGCAGGCTTAAATGATTTATTGATTTTTTTCAGAGTATAATACAGAAGTCAGTAAGTTGGTGAATGCATCTTCATCTTTGTATGAGAAAGTCTATTCAGTATTGTGAAAACATTTGTTATTACACATAGCATAAATATAATTTCTGTATTGCATTATTGGATATTAACAAAGTCTTTATTTCCCCCTTAAACTTAGAAGTCTCATAATATTTGTCAGTCACAATTGAGCATGTTAATATATATATGTTAATATTTACTGGTATGCTTCCTAAAAATGAAGTATACTTTCCTGATCTTTAATCATAGAAGTTGATAAAATGAAGCTTAGGTGAACTTTGTTTTCCTACATGATCAAATTTTCTGGTTACTAAAAAAGACTATCCTTTTTCTCTTTTTAAATATTTGTTCCTATTGCCCAAACTCTTCAAAACATAATTTAATGTTTATGGGATGATTAAATTTGCACTTTAAGTTCTGAAAATCACAGGTGCTGCTGAGCAGCATTCTAGTTGCTAAAAATGCCAGGTTGAACTAGACATTTTTAGTACATGTAATTCAACACATTACTTATGACTGAGTTCAGCTAAGATTTGAGGTCCTGAAAAAGTCTAGGGTTTTCTGATGTACATGGTCTTTAGGGTATTATAAATTTGCTTGTGTTTGTTTTAATTGTGTGGTTTAGTAAAAGTAGTTAATACTATGCGACTAATATTTATTGTGGCTTAGGAGCTTGACTTCTTTAAAAAAACTATGTTGATGAGTCACTCATTCACACAAAGACAACCTGATATTGGTAATTGTATTAGTTGGAGAAGGCTTGTCTGTTAGGAAATGCAGCCTAGCTGCTTTGTGAAGAGGAGGTTTTGCTCCAAGGAGAGTTGTTTTTTGTTTAAGAACATTATTCCAGAAGAGAACTGTACCAGTGTTAAGATGAATATTTTGGGGATATGGACGCCTGAGACTAAGTTGAATTCAAAATATCATGGTTCTGGCTGGGTGCAGTGGCTCACACGTGTAATCCCAGCACTTTGGGAGGCTGAGGCAGGTGGATCACTTGAGGTCAGGAGTTGGAGACCAGCCTGGCCAACATGGTGAAACCCCGTCTCTACTAAAAATACCAAAAATTAGCTGGGTGTGGTGGTATGCACCTGTAGTCCCAGGAACTCAGGACGCTGAGGCACGAGAATTGCATGAACCCAGGAGGTGGAGGTTGCAGTGAGCACTGGGCAACACAGCTAGATTGTCTCAAAAAAAAAAAAAAAAAAAAAAATCATGGTTCTTAGCAGATTGATGGTGAGTAAAGTTATGTGTAAAATTACATTGTTTCTAGGCACCAAATCTTAATTACGTACAGCTGAAAATAGACTAAGCTACTAAGGGTCAAAATAGAGTGTAATCATAGTCAAAAGAAAATATGCACAGTAGTTTTTGAAGTTAGGCTTTCAAAAAGGTCTCATATTTGAGAATTAAAATGATTTACCAATCTATTTCAATTTATATATAATATATATGGTAGAGTCTTATTACCCTCTGAGCTGTTTTCTGATAAACATTATTCTTTTGTTGTAAGACCTAGAAGGAGTGGTTTAACCTGAATCTTACAGCTCTATTTTCAATGTGAAGGACGTCTAGCCTTCTGTTAAGAGTGATGAGTTCTTCATAAGGAAATTCTGGGATTGCCTTTAAGAAGTACTTAAGGGCACAGTGGCTCCTGCCTGTAATCCAGAACTTTGGGAGGCCAAGGCAGGTAGATCACTTGAACCCAGGAGTTTGAGACCAGCCTGGGCAACATGGTGAAACCCTATATCTACCAAAAAAAAAAAAAAAAAAAATAGCTAGGTGCGGTGGTGTTATTCAGGAGGCTGAGGTTTTCACAGGTTGAACCCCAAAATTAGGGTTCAGTCCAGGAGGTCATTTGGGTTCTTGGCTTCATGAAGGAATTCAAGAATAAGCTGACAGTAAAGTAGAAGTAAGTTTGTTAAGAAAAGTAAAGGAATAAGGCCGGGTGTGGTGGCTCACGCCTGTAATCCCAGCAGTTTGGGAGGCTGGGATTGCTTGAGGGTGGATTGCTTGAGGTCAGGCATTCGAGACCAGCCTGGCCAACCTGGTAAAACCCTGTCTCTACTAAAAATACAAACATTAGCTGGGCGTGGTGTGTGCCTGTAATCCCAGCTACTCGGGAGGTTGAGGCAGGAGAATCACTTGAACCTGGGAGGCAGACGTTGTAGTGAGCTGAGATCGCACCACTGCACTCCAGCCTGGGCAACAAAGCGAGACTTGGTTCCCCCCACCAAAAAAAAAAGAAAGTAAAGGAATAAAAGAATGGCTACTTCATAGACAGCAGCCCTGGGGCTGCTGGTTGGCTATTTTTATGGTTGTTTCTCGATCATATGCTAAACAAGCAGTGGGCTATTCATGAGTTTTCCGGGAAAGGGGTGGGAAATTCCGAAACTGAGGGTCCCTGCCCCTTTTAGTCATACAGGGTGGCTTCCAGATGTTGCCATGACGTTTGTAAACTGTCGTGGCACTGGTGAGAGTGTCTTTTACCATGCTAATGTATATGAACCTTAAGGATTGACCAGAGGTTGCTTTCATTGCCATTTTGGTTTTTGTGCGTACTTCTGGCTGCTTTACACATCTCATTTTACCAGTGGGGTCTTTGTGATTTGTACCTTGTAAAACCAGTCCTGCCGAACTCCTGTCTCATCATGAGAGAATCGATTGAGCCAAGGAGGTTGAGGCTGCAGTGAGCTGTGATCATATCACTGCACTCCAGCCTGGATTTCAGAGCAAGACTCTGTCTCAAAAGAAACACCAAAAAACTTAATCTCTTTGGAACTCTTCCTGTTTACACCTATTTTCTTTGGGGAGAGGATAGAGATAGTCCACAGATCGGAATTTTCTAGGGAAGTTTGCTATTATTTAATCTTAGTATGCTAATTTGGTACTTGAAGACTTACTTAGACATTTGTCTGTGTTCATTCCACATTTATACTAGTGAGGCTCAGGATGTATTTTGGTTCCGTCTGGCCAACCTGCACACTGGCTTTAAGGATATTAGTGAGGAATGCCATTAAAAAGTCTGATTCTCTCATATGTATGGCATAATCAAGAGTAACATTTTGAACAAAGTCTAGGAATTGTCATTTAGAATGTTTAATCTTAATGCTCATCACATTGACTGAAGCACAGAGCATAGCTGTCTACATTTTCAGAGAAAGCTTTCATTCAGTACTGAGCACCAGGGATCGTGTATTTCAGAGTGAAGATAAGTGAGAGGAAATCAATGTCGGAGCTCCATGAATCACAGATATCAATGTTATGAGCGCATGGGTATAGGAGACATGAACTTCAGGTTTCCAAGGTATTCCACTGAGACAGATAAGGGAATCACTGTAATTCACCACATGGGTTTTGATACACATTACTGATAGGTATACTTAAAGGCATTGTCGTGTTGTGTAAAGGTTATGGGCTGTGGAATGTCACAGACCTGAGTTTAAATACCACTTATTAACTGTGTGATATTAAATAAGTTAGTTTACTTAACAATGCCTACATGAGAATAATGTTAATAATAATGTGGAGTTTTCCCCCCAGAGAGTTGTATGGGAATTAAATGAAATGACAAGTTTCTAAAACACAAAGCGGAATCTAGGATATCCTCCTTCACCCTCACCCCAACCCCAAGTGTCATGGGCTAAGGAATTTATCTCATTAGGCATTGCTCACAAGGGCAGTTATAAGTTTAAAAGTTCGTTTTACATATTGGTAGTCTTTTGTTTGTTTATTTGATTTTGAGACGGAGTTTCACCCTTGTTGCCCAGGCTGGAGTGCAATGGTGTGATCTCGGCTCACCACAACCTCTGCCTCCTGGGTTCAAGCGATTCTCCTGCCTCAGCCTCCCAAGTAGCTGGGATTACAGGCATGTGCCATCATGCCCAGCTAATTTTGTATTTTTTAGTAGAGACAGGATTTCTCCATGTTGGTCAGGCTGGTCGTGAACTCCCGACCTCAGGTGATCCACCTGCCTGGAGCTCCCAAAGTGCTGGGATCACAGGCATGAGCCACCGCACCTGGCCCATATTGGTAGTCTTTAGATGAGGGCATTTCTGAATGTTTCAATGAAAGGTAGTTGTTATTTCAATGATTATATAGGCTACCATGTTTAAAAGCAGCAACTGTTTTAGAATAGGTAACCAGTCTGCAAGGTATTTTTCCTTCCAACATGTGTTTAGGAGATTGCCCAGAATTTATTCACTATGGGTGGTCCTGTAGGGAGGACTTGGGAAGGATATTCTTCTAAGTAGGATTACCAGTCTTCTTGAAATTCATCCTTGTAGGAGCATGGTAGTTAACCATGAATTTACTCTCACCTCCTTATTCTGTTAACTTGGATACCATAATTAACTGTAAAGGCAAACACAAAAGATTTCAGGGATGATTTTTTTAAAAAAAGTTTGACTTTGGGCAGTTTTTTTTTTTTCCTGGTCTTTCAAATGTCCTAAGGGCTAGGTGCCTTATTTTGGCTTCTGCTCTTGGAGAGTAATAACCAGTTGACTTAGAGCTTTTACTGAATTTCCAGAATCCAAAATAGAAAATATTAAACTTAAAGAAAAAAAGTTATGACCACTTTTGGTTATAAAACCAAAAGTCTTGTCATATTACATCATGTTTATGATTTGCCTCTCTTTTCATTTTACTGCTTTATAAGAGTTTAACCTCATCAAACATTTTTCTTATGGAATTTTGAATATTATTATTTTTAAGCATTTTATTGCAATGAGACCATAGTAATCATCTTGCATGGAATCTTTAAATATTTTAAAGGTGTTTTTGAAGAATACCTTTAAAAATGATCCGTAGTAGCAAAACATGACATTAGCAATGTGAATTAATTCACCGCTGATTTATTGAGCTGGTAGACAGACTGAAACACTAGCATTAATAAACACTTGTGACCTTCCTGTATATATTTTACTAGTTTGTTGGAAACGTACTAAACAAGTAATCAGAATGCAAGCCTGACAATTCATTTGGTTTATTTACACCTGTCACCTCCGTTGTTAACATGAGATGTTATGTGAATCATAGAGATCCCAATTTGGCATCTTTTAAGAGCATATTCATTTGGAGATACGTCTAGGTTTGAAATGCTGTTTAGAACAAGGAGACTTTCTCAAAATCTCAAATACCTATGGAATTAGTGGTAAGATCTATTTTTCTCAGCTTCACTTTAGTCAGTGATTTCAAATTATTTAATGTCATAAAAGTTAGCAAAATTAGAATTGATATCATTCACTCATTCCTTTACCTTTAACATACCTTAATTAGGCATGCAAGATACTGAGGTAGATTTGGGGGACCTATAGTATCCTGCTTTTTTTCCCTAATCAACCTTTTCCCTATCCCCCTCATTCCCCTTTTATATCTTTTGAGATGGGAAAGTTCCCTTGACTCCTTGGCAGGACTTGAGACAGGGGTGTGGCTTGCTTACTTGGCCACCACCTTGCTCAAACCCCTTGCGGGAGGGGGAGCGTGCAGGCAAGTGAGAGCCGGGGTTGGGGTGAGCACTTTTGGGGTCCTCTGGCCCCATGACAGGGTCTAGGGTTATGTTACAATTAATACTCTCTTTACAGTTGCAATATGCAGACGGCTAAGTGTTAACCAGCCCAATGGAAAGTCAGGGTGACAGCATTTTATACACTGCCCTCTTTGTACCCGGGTTCTTGTTCGGCATCCAGGAAGAATCAAGTCACATGGACTTGAAGGATGCAGAGATTTTATTGAGTGATGGAAGTGGCGCTTGTCAGAATGGGGAGCTGAAAAGGGTACGGGGTGGGAAGATAATCTTCCCCTGGAGTTCAACTGCCCCCAGCCAAACTCCGACCATCCCCAGCTGAACTCCTCTCGACCTTCAGATGCTGCTTCTCTTCTGTCCTCTTCCGCTGCGCCTCTCTGCTCTTGTGTCAGTGGAGTTTGGGGGTTTTATGGGTACATGATGGGTGTGTGGTGGGCCAGGGTGGTTTTGGAAAAAGCAACATTTGGGCAGGAAAACAGGGATAACGGTTCTCCTTTAGGGCTGTGGTTTCCAGGCTTGAGGGTGAGGCCTTTGCTGGGGAACATCCCTGTTTTACCCAGTACTTCCCTGCCTCCTGTCTGTATCACTCTCATGGCACAAATAACCTTCCTAATGCCTAGATTAGAAACCTTGGAAATTTACTAAACTTACTTTTGTTATTTCTCTATGTACTACCATTTCTCTGTTCTTTTCTTTCTCAGTCCTCCATAGCCACAATTCTAGTTTGGTTATTGGTACCGCACCTGACCCTTAGAGCTGTTGTTCTCACTACGTTCCTGTTAATTATTCAGCCATTTTGAAATCCAGTTTAGATTTCCTTTATTTTTTTTGTGAGGAAGCTAATAGGCAGTGAGATCAATAAAGGAAGTGTGGTAGTAAAGTAAGTGATGGAAAGTGATAAGCCAAAAGCAGAAAAGATATATCTAAATTATTGAGTCATTTGAAGAGCTAACTTATCGTTTTGTCTCTGGTTTTAAGTAGTGTTGCCCTCTTGTTTTCTAAGAAGTAAAGCAACCTCAGAATTCCATAATGACTTCAGACAGTGACTACTTTTCATTGGTTTTCTTGTAGTAGAAACAGTTTTGGTTTGGTTTGAGTTTTTCTTTTTGCAGTTTGAACAAGATGGATTACAGTGTGTATTGGATAAAAGGTGACAGGTGATATTATAAAAAGGGAATAGATTAAAAAAAAAAGAACTCTGAAACAAATGTCATAGTATAAGGAGTAGTTAATGAGATGCAGAATAATAAGTCTGGAACTGAGAATTTAGAATACAAAACAAAGTTATGAACAGTGCTTAAAGTTTCCAGCCCATTTAATCCAAAATAATTTCTTCAAAAATCTTGTTTTTATCTTAGTTACAAGGACATACTTACGAGAATCCTTTAATATAAAATGTATTTGTCTTTTTATTGTGTTGTGAAGAAGTCAGTTTTGAAAAGTCCCATGTCTTATGCCTACCACAGGAAATGAACAAAGACTAATGTAAGCTTAAGGGAATTTTTCATCTCTTGGAGTCAAGTTGAATCGTCAGCCTCCTTAGGGAAACCATAGATCCTGAATTTTTCTCACTTCTCATGAGAAAATTTGACTGGTCTTTAAGATAGAAACAAACCTCAAGTGCCCAAAGCAATTCTAAGAATTGACCCAGCCTCTTTTGGCCCATTTAAATAGAGTGACGGACTGGGGTGGGGTTGGGGGGAATAACTAACTTATTTCTTATTTTAAGCTAAATTGAACTTGGTATCCAGAACTTGAGCCTATATGGAACCAGGATATATAGAAGAGAGGTTACTTTCTTGGCATCAGGAGTAATATTGGAAGATACAATAGTGGAAAATGACTGTATTTGGGACAAAAATATGTTACATACTAATATGAGATGAAGAGTCATTTTGGAAGTGAAGTTATGTTTTAATTATTAGAACACCTTGGAAGCATTTCATTTAACGTAAAAACCAGAGGGACAGACTTATGTCATTACTTTGGGGATATTTGACTCTATAAAAAGTTTGTAAAGTTGAAGAAATTTCATGAACAGAGTGGGTAATGATAATGTAAACCAAGTTTCCCATAATTACAATTCCTTTTAAATCAGTATAGCATGGTGTCATGGTTAAGACTACATGGATACTGGCATCAGATTGCTTGGGTTCAAATCCCAGCTTTACCATTTGTTAGTTATGAGATCTTGGGCAAGTTAGTGTTTCTGAGTTTCTCTTATCTGTTTTTTTAGGGGAGGGGAGAGGGAGGAAGGGGAGGCGTTAAATGAGATACTCCATGTAAATGTCAATATCATAGTAAGCACTCAATAGATATTCTTTTTACTAAAGTCAATTTTCAAGGAATTTTTACTATCTTTGGCCTTTTATTCCCTAGCACGGTCATGATGTAAGTCATAGGGTATAAACAAACAAACTTGAGTGGGCATCTTTGTTTTAGAAGAATACAAGGAAATACTATGCAATAATTTAAAAACTAGCTGCCTACATATGACTTCATAGATAAGCCTTGAAAGAATTATATCATCTTAAAATTTCAAAATTAAAAAATAAGTTCTGTTAACCTTGGGTGAAAGTTTAGAGTTTATAATTTGTTAGAATTTGTAAGTCACCAGAACATTATTGCCAGACCTGACTTAGTGTGCCAGTAGATCAGGTTAATGGGAACTGTCGGATCAGCAGTGTTCCATAGTGACAGTTGTGGTTCATGCAGAGGGGAAAGTGGACATCCTTTTAATGTTTTGAGTGATTGACAGTGTTGGGAAATATGGTAGACATTTTCTGTCCTGAATACTGCTTTGGTACCTGTGTACGTTAGTGCCCACTGGCATCACCAAGCAGGGCTGTATGTAAGCTTTTATTCTTTCTTTCTTTTTTTTTTTTTTTGGAGACAGAGTCTCACATTGTTGCCCGGGCTGGAGTGCAGTGGCACCTTCTCTGCTCACTGCAACCTCTGCCTCCTGGGTTCAAGTGATTATCCTGCCTCAGCCTCTCGAGTAGCTGGGATTTCAGGCGCCCACCACCACACCCAGCCGATTTTTTGTATTTTTCGTAGAAACAGGATTTCATTGTGTTCGTCAGGCTGGTCTTGAACTCCTGACCTTGTGATCCGCCTGCCTCAGCCTCCCAAAGTGCTGTAATTACAGGCGTGAGCCACCACACCTGGCCACTTTTATTCTTTAAAAAAATTTTTCTTTGGTAACTCTTATTATATTAGACCCTCTTATGTATAACTTCTGCAACAAGATTTTCCTATGAACCATTCATCTCTCTTAACATTTCTATGTCTTCTAGTATGTATACTAATAAATGACTTACTCAGTAAAGGAGTAAATGAGTTATATGTTATCAGTAAATGAGTCTTTAATCAGAAAAGTAAATTCTGTATTAAGGAAAATCAAATTTGGTGGAGGCGTTTTATGTATAGTTAAAACTGCTTTTGTTTGATTATTCCTTTTTTTTATTGAGAAGGAACATTGGAAGTGTTGCTCAGAGAAATATCTGAAATTTTCATATTAAGTTGGGTTCATTTTAATTTGTTCAACAAATAATTTGAAAGTTATGTGGTTAAAGAATGCAAAGTGGTTTTAGTTGGTACATGTATTTTTAGAAAGCTGGAAAAGTGGCTGGGCACAGTGGCCCATGTCTGTAATCCCAGCACTGTGGGAGGCCAAGGCGGGCGGATCACGAGGTCAGGAGTTCAAGACCAGCCTAGCCAACATGGTGAAACCCCGTCTCTACTTAAAATACAAAAAATTACCGGGGTGTGATGGGGGACACCTGTAATCCCAGGTACTCGGGAGGCTGAGGCAGGAGAATTGCTTGAACCTGGGAGGCAGAGGTTGCAGGGAGCCGAGACTGTGCCACTGCGCTCCAGCCTGGGCGACAGTGCGAGACTGTCTCCGGAAAAAAAAAAAGCTGGAAAAGTATTCTCTTCCACTACTGTATCAGAATGTTTGAGAGAGTCTGATTGTGAATCTCCATTTTAATAAGCTTCTCAAGTGATTTTTTAATATGCACACTAAAGTTTTAGAACCACTGCTGAATTCCCTACTGATGGCTTTTAGGCTATTGGCTCCTGACTTTTCTGATGGAACCCCTTTTGTCCCCACATGGGGAAAGGATGGAGGTAAGCTGTTCCTGATGACCTGCCATTCTCTAGACCGTGAAATTTTCAAAGCTTACAGGTCAGCCTTAGAACAATGAGATCTGTGAATAGCCTTCTGCTCTAAGTCTTTCCTCAGCTGGCACTCCTGTGGTAGAGGAACATGTGACGTTAATAGTGATGTACAACCCTATGTATCGTGTCGGAATCTTCACTTAATATTTTCAAAAATGTTAACACTTCTAGCAAGGTAGGAATTACCGGTGAGGAAATATTGCCAGTAGGAAATACTGGCCAGGATTGTAACTAAGGTTGATTTATTTTAAAGCTCAGACTCTTGACAGTACACATGCCATCCTACTTTTTAGTGGAAAGGGCTTGGGGTGTGGGTTCAGGGAGTCTTAAATTGGAAGTATGACTTTATCACTTACTTGCTTTTCTAACGACTTTACACTTTATTTGGGAATTCTTAAGTTGTTGTAGCATTGGTTTGATAAGCTCTTGAAGCCAGGAGCTTGAGACCAGCTTGAGCAACCAAGTGAGACCCCCATGTCTACAAAAAGAATAAAAGCATAAGTAGTATTTTGAATTACCCAATACAGCTTAAAATCTTCTCAGAACTTCACTGTATTGTACTTGAATGAACTTTACAATAAAAACTTTCCCCTTTTGTTGAATCTGCACAGTATTTGAAGTTTATAATCCAAAAAGGCGATCACTGGTTATATACAAATTTATGTTTACTATATGGAATGTGTTTATTTTAGTTGTCTAAGGCATAAAATCTTTAAAATTTTTCCAACCTTGTTAAGACAAGAAATCATGGATATTTTAGTAGGTTCCTTAGCTCCTTTGGAAGTTTGAAATCAAGAATGTTTAAGTAATATTGAGATTATGCTTTTATGGTGACTTTCTATGTTTGGGCCGTTATTTACTACTAGTCTGACTATTGTTGGCAGATTGAAGTGTATTTGTGAGAACTCCTAAGACTTTAGTATTTTATTGAAAATTGGTTTCATGCTGTTGTTTACATTTTAAAATTAGTGCTCTCAATAAGATTTTGGTTTTCATCTATCCTGAATTCTCCCTAGGAGTGCACAACTTCAAAAAAAGAGGCACAGTCAGCAGAAAAAAGAGGTGGTCTGCGCATTTGTGTGTTGAATATGCATGTTAATTAGGAAAAAAATTAGGAAAATATGAAAACAGATGTTACATAAATTATTGCAGTCCCAGGGCAGCAGTAACTTATACACTGACAATAAGTTTTATATGTGCATGTGTATATCTATTTCTAGATTTCACAATATTTATGTAATTCCTAAGAGAATAGCTAGAAAAAGAACTGGTATATCCTTTCAGTGAGACTATGGTAAATATTCCTTCTGCATATGGATTTCTGAGAAAGTTTAGTTGTTTCATATAGTCTTACTGTAGAGATGTTTTTTTGTTTTTGCTAATTCTGCCCATAGTGTTCTCTTTTTTTTTTCTTCTCCTTTCTTGGTTTCTTTGATGGTAGGTGTCTCAATTTGTTCTTTTGTTGGCTATATCCTGTCACAACCAGAAGGTTAATTAAGGATCTTGGCAGCGTAAGAAATTGAAAATTGGCCTAAAATAAAAAATTGATCTAAAGTATGTATTTAGAAATAAAACACATTACAACTACTCAGGACACTGATTGTAGTGTTACTTTTTCTTCTTGTTACCGTTACACTTTCTGAAGAAATAGCCGTCATTCTCTGAATAGTAGTGACATAGTACTATGACAATATATATTGGTACTTAAATACAGATTTCATCAAATACACATATGTTGGAGTAGTTGAAAACTATTTGAATATCTTTTATTCTAAACAGGCATCCGAAGGGAATAAAAGTGGTCTGTATTTTTACAAAAGAAAGATGAGAAATAGTCATGCTTTGTTTTAGTGGTATAGCAATTTTTAGTTCAACCATACATGAAAAAATGTGAATATAGCACTGTGCAAGGAGCAGCTGATGATATTTAGATATTTTCCATATATGTAATATAATTTAGGAAAATATTGTTTGTTACTTTTCAAATTAGATTGAAAGTTAAAATAAGAAAATGCAGCATCACAATGTAATGCATAATTCTCTTCACCAAACCGACACACAAATAGTGCATGAATTGTATTCAATAAAATGGGTATATCTAAAAGGACAAAAAAAGTTTCTGGAAATCCTGTTTCCGGAAGAGTGACTTTTGTTACTCGATTTTAGTAGCATGTGATACTAAAATGTGTTTGAAATAATTTGTATTGAATCTCAGTAAATTTCAGTTGGAATCTGTTGTCAGCTTTTTCAGTTTCATGTTGTTGATTATGTTTTACATTATATTAGCTAACTGCTGCTATCTTTTTATATGTGTACCGAGCCACCAGTAAGCTCTTAACAGGTTGTTGAACCTTAAGAACTAATAGAGAATGAAATCTAGAGGAAGTTGATAATATATTTAGTAATTTTTTTATTATTAAGAGGTTCTTTACTTAAATTGGATAGCCTGGTTAAGAAATTTCGTTGTTAATCTTACAGATTTTATGTAAATATATCTGTGTATGATTATTTATGGAGGTGTATTACTGAAGATGAAAAAAGTTTTTTCTTTAGAAAAAGGCTGTGAAAATTAATTTTAACACCTAAATAATATTCACTTGTCATCACTGATGCATCTGTATTCTAATTTTACATTTTATTAATGCTTTAGAATCCATTTTAAATGGAATTTTTTTCTCATTTGTTTTCAAATGTCAAATTTCCATTTTTATATTATGTGATTTTAAAATATGATATTATTTTACTATGTGTTAGAATAGTATGTTTCTTATTTCAACACTTTTTTGCCATTTCAGTGCAAAGTTAAATGAATTAGAGGTGATCGTTTTATAGTGAAACCTGTTGTTTTTGTATTATATATGTAAAATGCCATTTATTTTTGGTATTATAAAATGCCTCTCTTTCTTCCAGGAGTTAAAATAGGTGAAGGAAAGAGTGATTAATGAGTAGGCTAGTATTTGTCCTCTAAGAACTTAAAATATTTTGATAGGAATTCTTTTTAGCCTGCTTTTTGTATGGTATTGTTTGATATGATTTAGGGTTTGATATGATTTAGGGTTATGATTTATGATTTGATATGATTTAGGGTTTCTCCTGGGGTAGGAGCATTTGAAGCTATTTTCTTTATTTTTCTAGGGAGATGCTGTTTTTCCAGCAGTTAAGAGAGAACTTAGCTTGTCTCTGTTTCTTGATTCCTCTTCAATTTCTGTTTGCAAACCAAGACTTGTGTTTGGAGAACTCTGTTGTACTGAGCCTAAGTCATTTTTGATCTATAACAAGAACATGCATTTTCACATGTCAACCGGATTTGTGGACCAGTAAAGTTCTCCCCAAAGGTAAGCATATATTTATTCAAAATATACATTTTAAAATAGAATACTCTCAATACCCTTACCATAGTAATGCGTTCCATAGATTTTTGTACAAAAAAAAGTATGTGTGCTTGGGTACTTCTGCCAAATTTAGATTGAAGAGTCCTTCAGGGAATAGTGTTGGCCAGTCAACACGGTTACTCAGTTTTCTGATCTGTTTCTGTCCTGCCTCCTACTTTTAGTCACCAGTTTCCATTCTTTCCCCTTTGTCCATTGTTTTTCTTCTCAGTTAGCTGAGTCTTCAGGGTGTCTTTTAAAAGTGTTTTCCCACCAGCAGACTTCAGCATTTTCCTTAGGGAATACTTTTTGTATCCATAGACCTTTTATTTTCTTTTCTCTACTCCCCACTCCCCAACCATTTCTTACAGAAGTAGGAAACTAGAATGATTGAACTTAGAGCTGGAGGTATATCGGATAACATTCACAATTTTTTTCCTTATTACAACCCGTAGTGAGGAATAAAATGTACATTTATGAGCCGAGTCCTATGGGTATAAATGAAACTGAAACAAAAGTTTAATTCTTACTCCAACTACTTGGGATGTGGTGTATGCTATATTATATTATATTCTTTGTATATTTTATTTAATGCTTCCTGGTATGTGTCACTTATGCAATTTCAGAATCCCAGCTTTAGATCACGTGAATGTTTGCTCATCACTGATTTTTTGGGAGAGTAAAATAAATGAGATAGTTTCTCTTCTGCCTCAGTGAAGCTGCCTTTTTTCTTGTCTCTTCTGTGCTTCTCATCTCTTTCCCCATTCAATACAGGCTATCAAATGACTTAGTGAGAGAACTGGGTAACTGCTGGAAAACACCACAGTCCTTACTGGGTTCTTTTACAGTAAGAACATAGGCACAAGTACTGAGATCTCAGAATTTTAAAGGAGAATAAATTTTTGATATAATCATGTCTTTATAGTAAGGTGTATATTTCTTTATTCTCTTCTTGTGTATTTTGTCTGTTTAAATTGTATGTGCATCCAGATGCCCTCAAATCATTCTTGGTTTGAAACATGTTTAACTTTTTATATCCTGAATATCAAGTTAGAATAACCCAGGTCCTTTCCCAAAGTGGTCTCTTCTAGTACCCATTCCCATTTTATTTAACATTTGTATCTTTTTAATAAATTGAAGACATTTTTTCCTGATGTATAAAAGTAATATTTTTTTATTAAAAAGTTTGGTAAATGTAGAAAAACATAAAGAGGATAAAAATTGTCCCTAATCCTGGCTGGGCATGGTGACTCACACCTGTAATCCCAGCACTTTGGGAGGCTGAGGTGAACAGATTGCTTGAGCTCAGGAGTTGGAGACCAGCCTGGGCAACATAGCAAATCCCCATCTCTGTGGAAAAAATAAATGTTGGCCGGGCGCAATGGCTCACACCTGTAATCCCAGCACTTTGGGAGGCTAAGGCAGGTGAATCACAAGGTCAGGAGTTCGAGACCATCCTGGACAACATGGTGAAACCCTGTATCTACTAAAAATACAAAAAACTTGCCGGCAGTCGTGGTGGTCACCTGTAATCCCAGCTACTCGTGAGGCTGAGGCAAGAGAATCGCTTGAACCTGGGAAGCAGAGGTTGCAGTGAGCCGAGATCATGCCACTGCACGATTTATTTATTTTGAGACAGCCTTGCATCTCAAAATAAATAAATTAAGTCAACTTAAAAAATTAAAAAAACATATTTTGAATCCTATCATACAGAGATGAACTGATACACCATTTTAAAAATGAAGTTTATTACATTTAATTTTACTTGAATTTAACAGAGGAAATTTAAAAAACCCTGAAATGAAGCTTAAAGAATTACTGAACCTCATATACGTCCCCCCCGCAAAAAAAAAAAAAAAAAAAAAAAAAAAAAACCCATAAATATTAGTTTCTAAGAACCTTCCAAAGTTAAATAACATTATGAACATCTTTGGAAATCTTTACTCTGGAAATAAGAAATAGAAAGAGTGAACTGAAAGCAGAATATCTTTTATGTTAACATAATCGATTGAGGTGAAATTTGTATAACACAGAATTCACCATTTTGAAGTGAACAGTTCTGTGGCATTGAGTACATTGACAGTGTTGTGCAACCTTCCACCTCTATCGAGTTCAGAACATTTCCGTCATGCCAAAGTAAAGTACCTTACCCATTTAGCAGTTTGTCTTCATTCTGCCTTAGCCCTAGGCTCTGACATCCATCAGTCTGCATTCTGTCTCTATGGATTTATGTGTTCTGTATATTTGATATGAATGTAATCATAAAATATGTGATGTTTTGTGGGTAGCTTCTTTCATTTAACATAATATTTCAAATTTTTATTCATGTTATAGCACTTATTATTACTTCATTACTTTTCTTGTCTGAATGCTAGTCCTTTTGTTTATCCATTTATTCGTTCATGTACATTTGGTTTGCTTCTACTTTTTGGTTACTCTGAATAGTGCTGCTCTAAATGTGTGTACATGAACCTGTTTGAGAACCTATTCTCCGTTCATACGGGTATGTGCCTATGAGTGGAATTGCTAGGTCATATTGTAATTCTGTGTTTAACTTTTTGAGGAACCATCAAACTTTTCCATGGCAGTTGCATCATTTTACATTCCTGTCAGCAGTGTATGAGAGTTTTACTTTCTTTGAGACAGAGTCTTGCTCTGTCGTCCAGGCATGAGGGTTCTACTTTCTTTGAGACAGTCTTGCTCTGTCGCCTAGGCTGGAATAGAGTGGCACAATCTGGGCTCACTGCAACCTCTGCCCCCCAGGTTCAAACGATTCTCCTCCCTCAGCCCCCTGAGTAGCTGGGGCTACAGATGCATGCCACCATGCCTGGCTAATTCTTTGTATTTTTAGTAGAAACGGGATTTTTCCATGTTGCCAAGGCTGGTCTTGAACTCCTGAGCTCAGGCAGTTCGCCCACCTTGGCTTCCCAAAGTGTTAGGATTACAGGCATGAGCCATCTCACCCAGCTGGGTTCCACTTTCTCTACATTTTGCTAACACTATTTTCTTTCTTTTTTTTTTTTTTATTATCAGGATATCTAATGATACCGATAAATGACTTTTAACAAAGTAGAGAAATGATCTATTTCTTATATATTTAAGTAATTTATTTTTTTAATTTTTTTGAGATTGGGTGTCACTCTGTCTCCCAGGCCAGAGTGCAGTAGCATGATGTCAGCCCACTGCAACCTCTGCCTCCTAGGCACAAGCAATCCTCTTACCTCAGCCTCCCAAATAGCTGGGACCATAAGTGTGAGCCACCATACCTGGCTAATTTTTGTATTTTTTGTAGAGACAGGGTTTTGCCATGTTGCCCAGGCTGGTCTTGAACTCCTGAGCTCAAGTGATCCACCTATCTTGGTCTCTTAAAGTGCTGGGATTATATAGGCATGAGCCACCATGCCTGTTGCATATTTTCTTTCTTATTTAGCAATTATATTTCTTAAATAGTAATTATACATCATTTCAGACTATCATTCAGTTCTATTTTCTCTCCAGAACTACCTGACCAGTGAACATATTTTTCCCAGAATAAAAGGTTTCTTTTCTTCATTTGCTCAAAATCAGATATTTTCTTTCACATTTGTGTCATTTTTTTTTCTTTTAGGTATATGTGTAATTTTTTAAATAAGAGTTTTAAATTGCTGTTCTTTTTGTTTAATGCTCATAAGAGATTTATGCCTATATATATAATATATATATATATATTTTTTTTTTTTTGATAGCGTACTACAGTTGTACTTTTGGGCTCCTAAATCATAAAATAACATTTTGGTAAAGTTATTTACACTCTTTTTGAGGACATTTCTCAACCTCAACCTCCTAGTTAAATATAAAACAGAGCTTCCTTGTTCTTTTGCTGGCCTGTCTTTCGAAGATTTCTTTTCACTATAATATTGAGTTAGTTGTACTGGTTTTTATATCGCATTTTTGTCATCATCCATCCTTTAACTACAACTTCAGAAAGGCTAAATGGGAGATGAATTTTCTGAGTTGTGAATATTAGAAAAATTTTCTGTTTTATTTTCACAGTTGATTGATAATTTAGCTGGGTATATGTTTCTAGTTTAAAGTGATTTTCCTCTGAACTTTGAAAGCTTTGCTTTAATTTTTTCTACTATCCATTATTCCTCCCGAGAAATTTGAAGCCAGTCTTACTCATTGAGGACTGTTTTAGGAGCTATCACACTGAAAACAGAATGGATAAAAATCCTTAACTTGATTAAGCTTACATTCCAGGGTGGAGAGGTTGATAAGTAGCAGGATAAATAAATAAAATATGTAGTACCTTAGATAGTGATTCTGTGAAGGAAAATAAAGCAGCCAGTGGGAGATAGAGAGTTTGGAGTATAGGGAGAAGAATGGAAATTTTAAATAGAGTGATCGGGGAAAGCTCACCGATAAGGTAACATGTGAGTAAAGACCTGAAGGAGGTGAGAGAGTGAGCTGAAGGATCACAAAGTACAAAGGTCAAACGGTATCAAGATGTAACATTGATGCAGTATAGTAAACATAGATAGAGAAGACTTAAAATCCTGGCCTTGGGGCACCTTTAGTAAAGGGGTTAGGAGAAAAAGAGGAATTAGTAGATGTGGCTAGAGAAGAAAACTCAGTGAGGTTAAGAGGAAAACTCATTTGTCTTTCAGAATATCTGAAAGTGATGTAAATGTTTGAAGGAAGGAAGAGTGATCATCTGTGAAAATCTTATTTATAGGTGAAGTTAAAGATGGACTATTCAAGGGAGAGTGGGAGGAGAAACACATGTAGCAGCAGCTTAAGGGGGAAGCTGGAGTGAAGAGAGGATTTTTTTGAATAGGAGAGAAATAGCATACTAATGGGAGCGCTCCAATAGAGAGGAATAAACTGATGATGCAAGAAAGAGTGGAAAATTGTTAAAGCAGTGTGTACAAGCAGAGATATAACCTTAAGTAGAAGCCTAGGTGGTTTATTCTTAATAAGAAGGAAGGCGGAGTATATCGGCACAGATCCATTGTTAAAAAGCATTTGGTTGAGCTTTGTACTGTCTCCAGGATATGTTACATACAGAATGATTACTTGCTTCCCACTTCTTTAGGCTTGTCCTGTAATTCTCCTTTGTGGTTTTTTCTTTAACAATGTAAATATATGGTGGTTCCTAGTTTAGGAATTCTGTGTTTAAAAAAAATTCTGTTAATGGAATTAAGGCATACAATAGGCATTTATGAATTATATACCTGTTGGTATTTTTAAAAAGTTTCAAGTTTGTAAATATTTCTGTAAAATGCTCTGGAGGACCTTCAAGCTACAGTAAGAGTAGAAACAGGGCCATCAAAATACTTTCTTATACCAGGTTGGGGAGTTTATGGTTCAAATTCACTTACTAGAAAATGATAAAGTACTTCATGGCCTAGATTGCTTGAACAACGGTGAAATTGTAATTGTAAAAAATCTATGATGCCAAGTGTCTATTGTTCTTTATGATTCATGTTTCTCCTGTTCACCTCAGCCCCACAGCACACTTGATAAATACGGGATACAATGATGGCATTAGAATTCTCACATTTTCCTGTTGGTATAATGTGATCTCCGCTGTCTCTCTCATGTGCTTCTGAGTAAGAATGGCAACAGTGTTACCCTTTGTACCCATTCTTGCTCAAGTTCCCAGCTCTCTATAGTGATACAGTAGTTCCCTCTTATCTGGTTTTGTTTTCTGTGGTTTTACTTGTGGCAGGTACTCAGCTAACTGGAGAATTACTTTTAAAACAATGTATCCTTTATAAGAAGATTTGCTTTTTAAATTGGATGATGTGAGGAAAAATCTTTTTTTTTGGGTGGGGGGAAATTGATTGTGAATGTTTTTAGGTTTTCACTATGTGTGCAGTAGACATAGCTGCCACTTTTGTGTTAAACAGCGATAAAAATCGTGAAGTGTAGGAAATACAAAATCTGTTTCACGTTCTCTTCCTCTTACTCATTTTTACAAGGGCTTAATGAACAGTGAAATTGACCAACAGTTTCACCTCCTTTTCTTTGCAGTTCTGATAGTCTCTTGTGGCACTTAGTACACCTGAAAGAAGTAGCAGGAAGATGGACAAATTGGAAGGGAGAAGTTATATGAACATATGATCAGACAAACAGAAAATTAACCCATAATAATTGAAAGATGTCTGTATTTCTAATTTACATTCACCTGTGTAAAACACATTTGTCAAATATATATTTCTATTTTATATAGAAATTTGAAGTTTTTACTTCAGATTATTCCCACTTTAGCAGTATTTGGGTTTGTACTAGTTTGTAGTGTGAACAGCTGACCCATTTAAAGCGAATTAAAAAAACCCTTTAATTTGTAATGATTTGACAATTATGCCACTAACATTATACTTATTAATGAGAATAAGATTTCAATTCTTAAAAATATGTGCTCCACATTTTATAAGTGGTATGAACAATAATTTTGCCTCAACTTAAGAATTACTTACTTTATTCAGTATACTAGTAAACATTGGCTGAAGATTCTTTGAAAACCCCAATTATTTGGAATATATTTGAAACCTTTGCTCTTATGTACTTCTGTTCAAAATATTACAGGGTTTTAGATGATTTAGGCTTAGAAGTTTGGAGTTTACAATTTCTGTCTTCTAAAGACTTAGAAATATGTTAGTATTATTGGAACCAAGTAGTTTTACCCACGTAATTGCCTGTCAGCTCTAGCAATGTGGAATAAAACTTATTGAAATAAGTCATTATTTCCTATGTGAAATATCCATTTAAAGTGTTTTTTACCTGATGAGCATGTATTTTAGTTCTTAAAATAGAACAGAGGAAATGAAGTATTTCTATAGCTAGGGGAGATTGTCAGCTCAAGTTCGATAGTATGATGTTTGACATTAGGCCAAGGATATTTTCAAAGTTTTAAAAAATGTTTATTGTTACTTTTGTAAAATACATGTGCTTTCATTATATCTTATGTGTTAATCTAATTTCCCATTGAAGTCACCGATTAAAGGGAATTCTGTACCAGTAGGGTTCTGAAACCTTGACATTATTTTAATCTGATAACAAATGGGTTTAAGTTCATGTTCTTTCAGTTGTTGGCAACAAATCTAAACCTGTATTTTTTGGATTTATGAGGATAAGTCCTGCTTTGGCAATCTTGTAGATTCCCAAGAGAATAGTTAAACAGTGATTAATCATTGTTTCTTCACTGAGTGTGCAGAAAAGAATGGAAAAGCTGCATTTCACACTTCTGAAGCAATTAATCCCCATGATCTTAGCCAGGTTTGTCTTGTAGATAAGTTGGGATACAAAACGGTTCCTAATTTATCAATGTATGCATGCCATAAAGTATAAAACACACAATTTATTTCATATCATTTATAGTCAAATGTAAAAAAAGAGTGACTTTGCCATATCCAAGAGTGTTTCCTACATTACCTTCATATAAACTAAGTACCAGAGATTACAATGGGATTCCTGTTTATTGTGCACATCTGGTGCAGTCACTATGCATTTTCTCATTCACTTGCTGGCATTTTTAGTGATTGTGGCATAAATCACCTTGCTAATCAGACACATAAGTGACGGGAAGTCATCTCCTTTTTTTGAACAATGGGAAAAAACATATGGCTTCTTAGACAGTACTTGGCTGTTATACTATTTATGTGGCATTATATTCTGTATTTAGAATTTCATATTAATTGCAGTAGTTTGGTTGAAGGCATTGAACATTCAGGGTTTGTGGTCAGAGTATTTGTTTTATACCTCTTTCAAAATAAATAATCACAAAAGGTAAAATTATAATCCTTGTATTTAGAAATTTTTAAGAATTTAATTCTCAAAGGGTAGTGAATATAATAACCTTTTATCCTTGGCTTTATGATACTTACCTACCTATTCCTCCCACTTTGATTTTTCTTATTATTGAGTGGCAGGAAAAGATTCGTTTTAAATGTGTAAATTTCAAATGAAAATTAATTTGTTCAGAGAAATTTTAAAAAGTTTCTAAATACAAAGGTGGGAAGAGTTATTGAGATTAAGATGAGTTGAAGATAGTATATATTTTAAAATGCTCCTGTGGATGTTTACTTAGATGCACTGATACAGTAATTCCAAGTTAAAAGTTAGTTTTTAATTATATCTATTTCAAAACACTGCACTGATCAGAGTAAATGTTACTGTCTTTAAAGCACTAAAATGTAAATTGATAGTAGTTTGCTTTTGCATTTTTGGTGAATTGCTGTTTATTAGTTGGAATCGCTTTTTGCAGACACTATAGCTTAAAGTAAAACTTTGTAAAACTGAAGAATTCTTATATGCAGATTTTAAAGACTGCCTTCAGTGTCTGTGATAGAGTGCTTACTGTAGGTGTGGTTCCCTGCCCCACCCCACTTTCAATGGGTTGTAAATATAATAGCCTTTTACTCTTGACTTTATAATACTTACCTACCTATTCCTTACCACTTTCATTTTTCTTATTATTCAGTGGCAAGAAAAGATTCCCTTTAAATGTGTAACTTTCAAATGAAAATTTGTTCAGAGAAATTTGTGTCTTTTACAGTTTTTTTCCTGTATTACATGTGATTATAAATTAGTGAGGTAAATTTTTAGCAAATATATCAGAGCTTATTTCTCAAAATTTGTGTTATTTCTTTGGAAGTGTTCCTCTTGGGAAGATGTACACATAGTCCATCAATCAAAGTACTTTTGGAATGCCTGTTTTTGAAATTTCTGTAGTGGAATTGATGTCTAACTGCTCAAAATGAGTACTTTGAAGGGAGATAAGATTCATTTTGTGTATACACATGCTACTATTTTTCTTAAAAAAATCAATCAATCAATCAATCATAATAGCTTGTCTTACACCCTTGTATACCTTATAGATAATTGGGCACTATGAATAGAAATACAGTTTTGAAAAACTACCTGGATTTTATATAAATGGCCATATTTATCCATTTTGTTTTAGAAATCTCCTATGATATTGTCTCAAGGACCACCTGCAACAGGAGCCCACAAATTGAATAAATGCAACATAAGGAGAGGATTTTTTTTTTTCTGTTTTTGCTTGTTTCAAAAATGCTACTATCCAGATTCTCTATTAAGGTATATTGTGCTATTTTAAATATTATAGTTATAACTGAATTAAGACCTTCTTTCTAGATTAAAATTATCCACTGCTTAGAACTGACTGAAATCTGTACTTTACTGCCTCACTTTTTGGCTGTTCTTACTTCCTTCATGCTCTTATAACCTGCATCACCTCTCACCCTCCATCATTTTTTTAAGATTGAGGTGTATTTCTTGTAGAGATCAATTTAAAAGCAATACAGTCTTAAATGCATGTGTATGTGTTTTCTTTTTCTTCATCAAAATGTAAAAATTCTAGGAGGATTGGATGTTAAAATCCAAGAATAGGCAATTTAAGGGATGGCTAAGAGTATCAAAATAAATGAGGAAAAATAAAGAGTTCTGTTCTTAGTAACTGAACATTTTGGAATTTGTCAGTAATGGAATTTCGAGGAAAAATTTCTTGCATAAAGCACTTGATGGAAAAAATATATTAACCTAAAATATTTGCATATTCATTATGTTTACAAAGCCAGGAATTTAATTTCTAAATGTATATCAATTTTTGAATGAAATTGTACTACCAGCAACGTTGATATTCATTGTACATTTAGTTTAAATGTTGCTTATATTTTTAGAGAATTTGCATTACTTTCTTTTAATTCATTCTCTGTCTTATTTACATTCATAGTTTGTTGGTACATATTACCCTCCAAAGTAAATTCTGAACTGAGTACAGACTTTGCAAGAAAAGTTAATATCCTTTTCTTATGTTCTCATGACATGAAGAACGAATCCTCCCCATCATAGGGATAGCCTTACTAATAATTCCCAGCCAGGCAGGTTATGTCCTGCTGTTTGTCTTTCTAGCCCTCCCTTTCCTTCCTTGTGTTTATCTGGAAGTGGCTTTTGGAATGCCAGTAGAGGTGATGTGCCTACCAGTGGTGAACCTAGAGTGCCTTCTAGTCCCTGAAATGCTGTAGGATAGGTGGTATGACACTGTTGGCCTAATCAAACCAAAATTCAGGTAAAAATGTTATTTGTGAACGTTTTCCAAGAAAGGGAGGCTTGAATTTGTAAATGGAAAAGGTATTTTGAATGACATATGTAATTCAGAATTTTTAATTTTTTTTTTGAGGCAATATTTCACTCTGTCGCCCAGACTGGAGTGCATGATGTGATTAAGGCTCACTGCAGCATCAACCTCCAGGGCTCAAACCATCCTCCCACCTCAACCGCCACTACAGGTGCACACCACCATGCCCATCTAATTGAAAAAAATGTTTGTAGAGATGGGGTCTCAGAATATTGCCTAGGCTGCTCTCAAATCTCCTGGGCTCAAGCAGTCCTCCTGCCTTGGCCTCCGAGTGTTGAGATTATAGGCATGAGCCACTGCACCTGGGATGTTGGAAATTGGTAATGGAGTATATTAAGTATGAGAAATGTGGAACAAGAAAGGGTGTTTTGTGTTCAAATATTTCTGTCTTTTGTTATAATGTTTAAGGCTCTTTCTGGGTAGCATGTTTTCAGTGTGGTCCTTGCTTGTTTTTCCTGTAGCAATTTAGCCTTATCTGGAACATGGAGGCCAGCAGGGTTGGCCTGCCAACCTGCGTGTGTGTGTGTAGGAACAGAAGTGAGTTTTTCCTAAGAAAAATCCAAGAACAAAGTGGCAAACCTGGTAACACTGTCTCAGTTGTTAGCAAAGCAGCATTTCTAAATTCAGCCTGGGGTCTGTTTTGTTTTCTGGTCCAGAAATCTTACACTTGTGGAGATAGATGGCTGGGCTGTGAGAAAATAAATCTGAAAGAACAAAAGAATCAGGAGAAGTATTGTAAGATGCTTAGAGACAAGCAACATGGCCCTTCTACTCTCTGAGCGATGAAGGCAAAGGGATTCTGTCTTTGCCATAGTCCACGAATTAACTGTCATTTTGCAGACTCCACTGTGCTAACAGTGTTGGAAAGGTGTTGGGGCATCATGGTTGATAGCAGTGCTACTTGGTAAGGCAGTCTTTAGAGCAGAGGGGAGGTTGGGTTCAGTTGGAGTGGGGATATATTGAAGAAGCTGCAGTGGTGCCCTGTTGGTGACAGTAGTGACCTATTATAATCAACAGTACACAGCAGAGAGGGCAACAGATATCTCAATGGGGGAACAGGTGAGGCCCTCCCATGCTTAATTTGGAGGCAATGGAAGCAGCAGACCTTAAGTATCACATAGGGATAGATGTGCCGTGGTAGGTGAGTGTTAGCTGATTGGTCTTTTTCAGGAATACGTGAGATATTTCAGGATGATTCCCAGCAAAGTTCTGGGAGGACAGCTTAGAGAGGCCTTTCATTCTGCATTAAAGATGGAGATGAGAATCACCAAGCAGAAATTACGTTTGTTTTGTAAAGTAATTTACAAATTTATTGAGATACTAAAGGTCTCTCTTTTCTCCTTCCTTTTTAAACGTCTTTCCATGAAGTACTTTTTACCTACTGTGGCAGTGTTCTAGGTGCTGGATCAACAGAGTTAAAATATGATTTTTTCCAATAGGAGCTTGTAGTTTATAGAGGAAAGAGTAGTGGTTAAAAAATTAACATCTAGTGTGATGAATAATGTAATAGATTAATGCATGGGAAACAGTGTACCCCAGAAGAAGGGTTCTTAAACCAGCTTGGAGGTCAGGATGGAGGATAGTTTCAAGGAAACTTCCCTGAGAATGTGCAGGCTGAATGTATATGAAGAATATTGAAATATTGAAAAAAGACACTCTAAGCAGATGGAAATACTGCCTGGGTAGCCTAGAAATGGCTACAAACCTAAAGTGTGCTGAGGAACTGCAAGTAGTTTGGGTTTGCTAATTGAGTAAGAATGAGACCTGAGACTATAAATACAAAGTAGATTTTTGAAGAGTCTTGTGGGTTATGCCAAAAATTTGGGCTTTGTTTTTTTCCTAGAAGAGGAAAGAAAAATGAAAAATAGAAATAGTCTCAAATTGCAGTGCTAGGCATTGTGATCTACTGCAGGAATTTAAGCCAAGGAGAGGTGAGATCAGATTTGAATGTTAGAAAGAGCACTTATGTGAAATTTAGCAGTTAAGATGAGAGGCAAAATTCAAGAGCCCAGATACTTACAAGGAGACTTTACACTAAATTAAGTCAGGGCCAGAGGTAAGGGAGAAGAAGGGACTAAATTGATCATATTTGGCAGTTGATTGCATCAGAGAAGACCAGAAAGGAAATACTGGCATTTGACCTGTGTGAGAAGTTGGTTGATAAGGCCATCCCTACAAGAGAATACAAGAGGAGCAGTTTGAAAGGGGAGAGGATGACTTCTGTTTGGACATCTTATTGATTAAAGATAGGAAATGGTTGAATGTATGGATCTCTCAAGGCCAGGAGATCAGTTTCTGTAAGAGATATGTACTTGGAATCACTAACATAAATGCTGGCATGAACTTATTTAAAAATTATTTGCTAAGCATTTCCCAAGCATTGTGTTTGGCATTGATAGAACAAAGATGAATAAGTGTATTTGATGGGTATCTAAGGTTGCCCAGGGATTATAGGTAGAGATAAGGAGAAGTCCTTGGATAAATTGACTACTATCAAGCCAAATGATGGGAAAAGAGAAACTTATCCAAGAGATGAAGGAGGGAAACAGTGAATAATGATATGCCTGAACACACAGATGGAGACAACAACACGACAGTGTGAAAAATAGAGAGGTTAGAAGTGAAGTGCCAAAAATGGTCGTCGAATTTGACATCTCTATGTAATGTGCCTTAATAAGCAATTGGAGTGGGGTGGTTTGAAGCAAAAATCAGCCCATTGGGTAGTTGATATATAAATGGAACATGAAGCATTATAGACTATCAGTGAAAGGTACTATGTTACTATTATCTGAAGAACTGACTGTCAGAGGGGGACACAGAGCAGCAGAGATTTGTTGTTCTTGATTTAGGAGAGACTTCAAAGTGTTTACATATTGGCGAAAAAGGCCCAGAAGGGGGAGAGAGAGAGAGGTTGATGTTATAGGAGAGAAAGTAAGTTAAAATTGTTAAATTTGGAGCAATGTATATGAAAAGATGGAAAAGATTTGGACTTACTAGTGGAGGGATGATTAGTTTGTACAGGAGGAGGGCTCTTTTTTTTTTTAACTGAGAATGCAAGAAATATGAAAGGTGTAGATTTGACATGACAATTCAGATCTCCCAGGAGGCAGATGCCAAGATGGAATTAGCAGCTTAAGAGATTTCTTGGGGAGAAATCTTAGTGGGGGGGGAGAGAGAGAGATGGGAGGAGGGAGGGGGGAGGGAGGGAATAAGCAGGCAAAGCCTTCAGACTCGTGTAGGTTCAACACCTATGGTAAGAGAGGAGTAAGGAAGACAGATTGGAGAGGAGGAACTTCAGATTCCAATGCAGTTTTCAAAAAGTCCCAGCTGAGACAATGGTGAGGGGATAATGCAGTAGACAGAGCAAATTTTGCCTATTAGAGATGCCTTGTGTTGGCAGGAATGGTTTTTCCTGCAGCATCCCTGTCATTGTTTGGGAGCTGCATGGCCTTGTAAGATGTATGGGGAGAGTATGGCCTTGGCTTAAACACTACAGTGAATCCTGAAAGTATGAAAGCTGGATATTGTCAGCTAGCTGTAATTCCTCACAGCATTTTGTCTCTTGAGTAGTACATCTCCTTGGCTGCCACAGTGGATGTAGGTGTTTTAGTTGGGTGAAAGGGTCAAAGATGGAGGGAATTCCTGTTGGTCCATTATTTCCTCTGCCTTCAGTAAATTAGGTGTAGAGGAAGAGAAGGTGTGTGCGATTGTGAGTGTTGGAAGGCTTTCAGGACTTGATTAACACAGAAAGAGAGAGCAATAGACTGGTGAGATGTTAGTTGAAATAGTAGCTCATATGATAGTTTGCTAAGAACGATGGTTTTCAGCTGCATCCATGTCCCTACAAAGGACACAAACTCATCCTTTTTTATGGCTGCATAGTATTCCATGGTGTATATGTGCCACATTTTCTTAATCCAGTCTGTCACTGATGGACATTTGGGTTGATTCCAAGTCTTTGCTATTGTGAATAGTGCCGCAATAAACATACGTGTGCATGTGTCTTTATAGCAGCATGATTTAACAGAAAACCAAACACCGCATGTTCTCACTCATAGGTAGGAACTGAACAATGAGATCACTTGGACTCGGGAAGGGGAACATCACACACCGGGGCCTATCATGGGGAGCGGGGAGGGGGGAGGGATTGCATTGGAAGTTATACTTGATGTAAATGATGAGTTGATGGGTGCTGACGAGTTGATGGGTGTAGCACACCAACATGGCACAAGTATACACATGTAACAAACCTGCATGTTATGCACATGTACCCTAGAACTTAAAGTATAATAATAAATAAAAAAATAAAAAAAAAAAAGAAATAGTAGCTCATAAAGTCTAAGATTGATAAGAAAGGAAATGAAACAAGAAGGAGAATAAGAGATTTAAATCAAATGAAGTCAAAGAACTAGATTTTTCAATGTGCTTGAAAGTATTTGTACTGAGAGTTCAGGAATAAGAGAACTTAAGGATAGAGAGAATTGTGATGATAAAGTGGTATATTAGTTTAAGATTAATAGCCGAGCTCCACGAAATAGTGATATTTTGAAATCCCATCATGTGAATTAAGAATAAAATGTTATCAGCACAAAATGACAATTATAGGTATGCATCATAGAATCACAGCCATAAATACCATAAAGAAGGACAAAGGTATTGTAGTTGCTTAGTTTTTGTAGTGTAACTTTTCTGTAAAGCTAACTTTCAGAGTCACTTGTAATAATCAGGTTTCTTGATTGACTAATCTATTCATTGTCAGGGAATGCAAATTTTTTTCCCTAGGAATTTTTTTTATGTGTTATTTTTCTCAATTTCTCTTATAGCCTAAGAAAATATTTTAGTGCTTTTGTATTTCTCAACTCTTTTGAGTCAAGCATGTTGCCCTCTCCTAAAGGATCTGTTTGTGCCTCTAAAAGTCACCTGGTGGAAATGTTAGAGAAGTGAAAAACCTTGAAAACCTGTATATCCAAACATAACTTTAACTGATTAAGGAAATATAGCAGTATTAAATACATGTAAAGAACTTTTCTGTAGTTCTCTCTTTGTAGAGGGGACTTAGAGGTTGCAACAATAACTTTAACAATTAAAATAATATAATAAGATGGAATGATGGAAGGATGAACAAATACATCGACATTATGATACTGCAGTACAATAAAATGTAATTGAAGATTCTGGATGATAGACATATGAGTGTGCAATGTAATTTTTTTCACCTTTTCTGTATATTTGAAAATATAATAAAATACTGAAAAAGTAGAATAATATCTGCAACTTTGAAATGCATTAAAAATAGGATGGTCTAGTAGATGTAGTTAGGTAAGTGATACAATACATATAGTAAAATGTCAATTGTAGAATCTAGGTAGTGGGTATGTGAATATTCACTATAACATTCTTATAACTTTTCTGAAAGTTTGAAAATTTTCAGAATAAAATGTTGTAGAAAATAGTGTTATAAATAGATTTTCTAGTTAGAGATCTGAGTTATAGTTGTGTGAAGTTAGGCAAGTTACTTAATCTGTGAGCCATGGTTTCCTCATCTGTGAAGTGTGAATAATGCCTAGTTTGTAAATTGTTTTGAATGTTAGAGAAAAAAAAAAAAAATCCGTCAAGCTGCTGGTGAATGATAGGCATTTGATAATGCTTCTGATAATACTGAAACCATACACTTCAAATTTATATATTGTATCTTGGTTCTTGCTTACTATTTTTTAAATTTCAGAATAAAATTTTATGGATATGTGGGCCAGTTAACTTACTGGATGGAACTCAGGATAAGGTAAGGTCAAGGCCTCCACTTTCAGAGTCTGTATGTTTCATACTGGCTAAGTCTCCAAGAGTCACAGCTTGAGCTCTACTGATGGAAAGTTGGGATCATTCTTATAGCAATGATGGAACCTCTGACTTTCTAGTACCTGTAAAAAACACTTTTGATGTACCTTTTAAAATATTTTCATTTTGTAAATTGCTTATAAGTTCTCCAAAGTGAAGAGACTGTATATATGTCTTAATTGATAATTTGATGTGAATATATGTATACCATATGTCACTGCTAGCTTTTTTGATGCATTAAGTTTTATAGAATATATAGTAGACGAAAATTATATTTACTGCTAAATAAACATTTATAACATGTATTTATGTATTTACAAATATATAAATATATATTGCTTAATAATCAGTATTACTTTCTCTGTCAGTGATGTGTTTTTCTTTTTTCCTAACAAAAACCAGTTATCCTTTGGTTCCCTTTAAAGAAATGAAGTTGGATTTCTGGTTTGAGTTTCAGGCTCAAGTGCATTTATAATATACAGTCCTCTTGTTTTTTTATTTGCTCTGTTTCATATGCAGGGTGGATAAAAATTACTGAACTTTTTATATTTATGTAAATTTATTTAAAATTAAATTCAAATTTACTACCATATGCCTCATGGGCTAAACATAATATAGACTATTATAATCATTTATATAAATTGGTTTTAAAAACCAGTTCAATATGTTGAATCAATATGTCATGAATTTCATATCTATATAGTTGTCATCCTAGTAAATTCCATGACATGTACTTTTACAGCATACAGATTTTAAATACAATTGAATAGACTTTTCTAGCCTGCATTATGGAGGAACTTCTGTTGTCATCCAGTTGACTGATTTAATATTAGAAAAGAACCATGATGCTTAAATATGAACCAGCCAGATTTTGTATATCTATCAAATCTTTCAGGATTGGGTTTTTATCTTTCAGTGATATTTGCTGATTATTCTCTGTTTGCAAATTTTTAGATGATGTAGAATAACATGAAAACAAATATTTACTTCAAGGGGTTATTCAAAGAGTGCCCTTGTTCTCTTTCTGTGGGTATTTGCCAGTGTATGGCTACAAATCTTGATGAAACATTAGGGTAATTACAAGGCATCTTTAAACCCATATACCTATATATTTTGTCAATTAATGAAGAGTAAAAGCACATCTTATGTGTATGCAGGGCAGATCTGTGATTTTTTTGAAATTAAAATGCATCAACATATTCAGATAGTTGGGGAGCAGTACTTTATTAGGAATACCAAATGCTGTATAGCTACATGAGTAAAAATTTAAACATGAGTAAAACTTGGGCAATTTTAAGATAGAAGAGATAAAAAGAAATATTGGGAGCAAAAAACAGACAATATATAATGTTATATGTTAATATTATATATGTTATTCTTGAGCAAAAACCTAGAACAATAGTAATGAATTATAAAATATGAAATATGTTTCCTATTGCCAATACAGAACAAAAATTTCCTTTTTATTCTTAAAAGATCTTCTTATGATTTAAATGTTAATTACTTAAATTTTGGTAAAAACTTCAAATAAGGGAGATTTAGTATAATCAACTTATATATTTGTCATTGACCTTGAATCTTAACCAGTGCAATATCATATTTTACTGTGAAAGTATAAAAATTAGTTCTTTTATTAGTAAAATTTAATGGTTATACTACTGAATGCTTAACAAAATAATGTTTAATATATAAACAAAAGCAGTTTCTACCAACTCTGACAGTGTTCTCTTTTTGTAACCAAACTATGTTAATGTGGGTTGACCTGCAGTTAGTCTTTATGGTTATAAAGAATTAGAATAATCTATTTTTAAAGAGTAATATATACCTTTCTAGCAACCTCTCTGTCATTCATTTGCTAAATATAAATTAGTAGTGAAAATACATGTATGTTTTAAATTCTTAGAGAATTTTTCCTAAACAATTGCCTGTTAGGGTCATTTGTTCTGAAAAATTATTCCTCCTACATTCAGAATTAAATGAAAAATGTAGAAGGGTGTTCACCTTTACGTTGCCATTCTAAATGCTTGCTAGAACATTATTAGTAAAGCCTGCGATGCTCTATGAAGAGAAGAGTTAGGAAGGAAAGCAGAATTAGTATACTCTTGTTTTGATTCAGTAGGTCAGGGTTTTTAATTAGTTTTGTGTAACCTGAGAATTTTATACCTGGATGCTTATTCTTGAATATCTTTTGGTCTCTTATACTTGTATCGTTCTTACCTTGTCATATATAGGTATATTTTGTTTATTTAGACCAATTTCTAATTGTCTTCAGAAAGCATCAAAGACTGAAGACTAGGTAATTTATTTTCAATGTGTAGTATTAACTGCTGTGCTGTATATACATTTTATATTTATGTCAGGAAAGGGTTGCAGAGGGGTGCTTTAGAACCACCTTTTCAGCTCTAAATAGCTATTGTGTACATATGGTAAGGTACTGCTGCTTAACAATTAGTAACTGCTTTGATGAAACTAAATTACATGTTTAAGTTCCCATCAGGAAGTCGCTTCACATATCTGTATTAATGTATTCAAGGCTCGAGAAGGAAAGTTAATTTTCCAGCTTAAATATTTAATTCAAGCTTAAAATTTAGTCTGTAATTAGAGCTCCCAAATGGCAGGAACATGGAGTATTTGTCCATTTTAATTAGATTGTTGTTTACCTATTAATTATATATCATATCTTGTCATATAGTTTTGATGGTAACAGATGGTGCTAGGAGTTAGTAAGGGTTTGAACAAAATAAGATTCCACATGATTTATTAAGTTGCACTTTATTAGTGAGTGGTCTGCTTTAGTCAGGTTATTCTCCCAAATAAGGACTGTGAAACATTTCACTAATTTTCGTAATTATTCTTTTGTGGACTCTTAAGAAATATTGAGCATAAAAAGTCTGAGATGAGAGATGTCTATTTAGAAACAAAATGAATTACTGGAGGCATCTTTATATTTAAGGAATACATATTACCAAATCATATAATTGGTATGAAGTTTAATGTATTTTGCTAGGACAGTGTTAGGGAAGTAAAATTTCATGTGTTGGTAAAAATGTAGGCATAGAAAATGTTTTATATATGTATACAAAATTATGATTTAGGATAGGAAAATAATAAGATGATGATTTAGTTATGTATATCAAAGACATTCCTTTCCTGCCGTTTGAATTTAACAAAAAGACTAGGTTCTTTGTTTACCAAAATATTCTAAGAGGAGTTCTAGTGTCTAGTGAAGTCGAAAAACAGAATTTCCATATTCAAAAAGTAAATGTCAACTAAATAGACCTTCTGAGTTTATTTATTCAAGATTTTATTAATTTTTCTGGTTAACTACTCAGTGTTCTAAAAGGAATAAATTTTATTTATGTGTATATGCATATATATGTGAAGGGATACAGACAGTAAAACAGAGAGAGGAGAGGGAAAGGGAGAAAAGGAAGGAGGGCTTAAAATTTTCAGCTTTTAGTCTTAGGTAGTTTATTAAAAATTTATTGGAATCCTTAATATCATTAGCTTTAGTTTGTGTTACTATTTATTAACTCTTAAGGTTCTTATTTTGAAATTGATGATGAGTGTTTTATAGCAAAAAGTAAGAAGGCCCTACTTTTATTAATTTAAAGATTTGCTCCAGAAGGGGATCCCTGATTCCTGTGTATCAGATCTTCAAAACTGTGGCCTTCTGTTACCTTTTACCTTCAGTAAGCAGCTTTGTTTTTGTTAGTTGTGTTTTGTCTTGTCTTGTTTTTGTATTTTAGTTTGTCCCTACTTACCAGTTTTTAGAAATAAAATTTGCTCTTGGTGTCAAAACTATTAATAATAATTCTTTGTGGTGGGGTGATATTTTAAGGTAAGTGCCTAATTCCACATGTTCACAGCAGACTGTAAGATGTGTAATCCATGAACTCCTAGTGTGTACAAAATGCTCACATAACTGAATATATTAAGCACTTAAGCTTATCTGTGTTACGGAATTGAGATCTTTATCACTATATATTACAGTGTCTTTAAAACTGATTTGTTCAGGAAAGAACTAAGTGATTTTTTTTCTCTACTGAATGAGGAAATTGTCGTTTTAATGTGGCTTTAGTTTCATGTTTTTCCTCCGTAGAATACTGAGTGCTTAAAAAGCAATCTCAAATATTGTGCTATAATGTTATAATATAGGAAGGATACTGCAGTATAGTTATAGTAATTAAAGAGACTATTGTAGGAAAAAATTATTTTTCATTTAGAATACCTGTAACCTTAGCTTGAAAGTTTGAATTTTTAACATTTCTTCCCTTTGTGAAAATGTGGGACTATATTTCCTTTGGCAAAGTTTTTCAAATGTAACGTACTAATTTTCAAAAAAAGAAAAACACTAAAAGCATGTAAGTTACTCTAATTTGAAAAGTTATCCTTTATAAAGGAATGAGATTATTTCTTTTTGTTAAAGCATGCGAAATATCATATACATTGGTTGTGTTGTTTTATCTGAGGCAATAAATATATAAATAAAAGACTATTTGTTGTTGTCAACAGAAATAGCAATTGAAAATAGAAATGAGGTTTTCTTTGCAGTTGATTCTTTTCAACTCCTGGCCTATCACTTTGCTTCTTGGAAAGACTTTTATTTCAACAGCCAGCCATGCATATATTTACCTTTTCCAAAGAAAATTGTAGTACTGATTACTTTTTCTGTAATTATTATGGTCTTTCTTTTCTTAAAATAGCAATATATGAAAAATATTTAGGAAAATGTGATGATTGATGAATTAGTTTTACTACTTAATACTGCTTTCAAGCAACATAATCAGTTAACTGATACTCCTTAAGGACTTTAAACATAGTACGCCAAAACTGTTACTGAATGAAGAGCTAATGTGCTTTGGCGTAGTGACCATTTGGGAAAAGATGATTGTAGGATTGACCTCCTAGTGATATGCAATCAGTGTTTTTAGACAGTGTCTTAAAAAAGTTAGTAGGTTGCATTAAATCCAGTTCCTTAGGCACACAAGTTTCCCCAGAACAGGTTTTAGGAGTAATAAGTACTGGGACAATAACAACTAAATACTAATTATTCCAAACATTAAAGAACAGAGGTTTTTTTTTTTTTTTTTTTCCTTCCTAGTAGAAAAACCTAACTTTAGAGTTCTCAACTTTCATTTTTTTCTTATATAATTGAGCAAAAGCACAACAAAAGTAAATATATGTTATATTTGATTTTTGGGCTCATTTTATTTTTTTCTTCTTTTTTTCCCACTCATGGTACTATACATTGTGACAGGTTCAAAATTAAAAATAATCTGTAAGCGGGATGTTGAAATCATCATGATTTGATGTCTGGATGCTGATTTGTTTTTAACATATAGGAAAAATGATAGCCATTTGTCTATGCTGACTACTTAAGAGAGAGGTGAGGATTTGATGAGATCCTCAGTGGTAGTGGTGGGACTTACATAGGGCATCGGCTAGCATGGTGGGTAGGATGGGTGAGTGCAGATTCTAAATATATTAGAAGTTCCTTGCCTGGAGCTCCTACCTCCTTCTTTCTTTAAGAATCAGTTCAAATTTATTTCTCTCGTAAAATATCTTAGCTTGTACATTCATTGTCACTTTGTGTGTACACTGATCATATTGAATTATGATTGTTTACATGTCTGTTTTCCATTAAACTGTAGGCCCGTGAAGCTTAAGTGGGGGTAGTAATTTATTTATATTTTTGCCTCCAATGTTTTCAGCACAATGATTTGATTCATAATAGATGTATAATAAATGCTTGTTAAAAGATGAATAAAAGTATTTCATTTTATAGGGTGTGGCTATCATGAAAGAGAATGCAGTAGATCTGTGAGGAGCTCTGTAAAGTTTTTCAACTTTTAAGTAATGATAAAAATATTTTTATAAGGCAATGTCTGGGTTGTTTTTTTCCTCCAGTTTGCTTTTCCAGGTTCAACTATCTTTATTTTTTGCTAATATATAAGTACTTCATGTGTTTGCTAAAATAGTCAAACAGTACCGAAATGTATGAAGTTAAAAACCACTTGTAATTCTTTCCCCAGTGATGACCATTGTTTCTTACTTGAATATGTCCTTCCAGACTGCTTTTTAAAAATATCTTCATCTTCTCTCATTTCCTTTTAAAATTTTATAAGCCCTTTCTAAAGATACTGTTTTGAAATCTTAATTCTTTACTCTTCACATTGTGAGTCTATAACCTTATATTATACAGAATGTACTTTGAGAATTCCAGGTGACATTTTCAGACCTTAAGTGTACTTCATTTTGAAATATATTTTTGCCTTTGCTTCTATGATATTATGCCTTCCTGATTTTCCTGATTCATTGTGTTGTATTCCTCAAGATCTAGTGCTTTTCTCTTCTCACTATACCCTTCTCTTGGCCATCTAGTCTGTGTCTATGACTTCAGTTAACCGCTTTGTATGTAGGACTCCCAAGTTAACAGATCCAGCCTAGGCTATTGTTATGACCTCCAGGCCTGCATATCTATCTATCTATTTGATGTCACTTTTCTTGGATTTCATGATGGTTCCTCAAATTTGACGAGTCTAAATTTAAGTTTATTATATTCTTCCTTTGTTCAGTCCTTCTCTGTTTAGTTTTCCCAATTTTAGTCAAGAATATCTTTCTATCCAGTTGTGCAACCAGAAAACTCTCTTACTATAACTAATCCATCAACAAATACCCCTTATCATGTACATAACTGATATATTTACGGATTTGTTTGGGACTTAGTTTTAATCTGTTTATCTGTATGTCTCTCTTTACACAAACCTTACACCTTTAAGTAACAGGATTTATTGTTTTTCTACATTATACGGCTATTCCCTTTATATCATTATTCTTTTAAAAATTGTAGGTATTCTCAGACAATCTGCGTGGACTTCAGAATCTTCCTGCCGTCTTCTGTCTCACAGTCCCTTTGGAATTTTTATTAGATTTGCATTAGGTGTATCAATTACTTTATAGAAAATTTATATATGCCAATAATAAGCATTCGCATCCAGGAGTATGTTGTGCATCTTGATTTGCCATTTGGGTCCTTCAAACAAGTCACACATTTTTTTTAATATCTAGGTTTTCACAATGCACCAAGACTGTTGTTGCCCTTGTGCTAGGTTATTTTAGTTATGGTTGGTATTGGTTTGTTTGGTGTTTAGCACAGTCCCTGGCATATCACTCACAGTAAATATTAAGTTTTGAGCAGTGTTTAGTGTATAGGGAATCTTTCTTTCTTTCTTCTTTTTTTTTTTTTATAAGTCATGCAGTCTTTATGATTTAAAATTTTTAAAATTTGATTATCTTCAGTTTTTGTAGACACTATTAGGTGCAAATTATAATTTTGTCTTCCTTTTAAAATTTATACTTCTGATTTCTTTTACTTGACCTACTGAGTTGGGTAAAATCTCTCTAACAATGTTGAATTAATAGGATTGGCATTAATAGCTAATATCTTTAGGTGTCTGTGTTTAAATGGCAAAATCCATTTATGTTTTGCATTATAAATGCTATTTATGAGTTTTTTTTCACCCTAATGCTGTATTGATGCATGGAAGTTTTATATTTTGTTTGCTTAGTTTATTTTTATTTTAATTTAGTTAATTAAATTTTTTTTAGAGAGGAGTCTCACTCTGTCATCCAGTCTGGAATATAGTGGTGCAGTCATAGCCCATTGTAGCCTCCATCTCAAGGACTCAAGAGATCTTCCCTCAGAGGCCTCCCAAGTAGCTGGGATTACAGGTATGTGCCATCATACTCTGCTAATTGAAACAAAGTTTTTTTTTAATCAAAGGTTTGCCACATTGAGTGACACATTGTTACATCTTTTTTCCTTTAGTTGACTTACATAATCAGTTAATAGACTTTGTAATCTTTGCCCTTGCATTTGTGAAAAGATTACTTCTTGTTCATGATGTATTGTGAGATTATTCCTCTTGTGCTCTCTTTGTCATGTTTTGGGGTTAGGATCATGCCAACATAAAATGACAGTTTCTTTCTTTTTGGAAATTTGTCCTTTCTTAGAACAGATTTGTCCTTTCTTATTTTTTATTTCATTTAGATCTTCAAATTTGTTGGCCTAAAGCTGTACATAATACTCTTCACCCTCCCGCTCCAGTGTTTAAATAATCTTATTGAGGGCTGGTGTTATATTATCTTTGTTGCTGTTACTAACAATACTTTGTTTTTTCCCCTTCCACTTGGTCAACTTATCAAAATTTAGTCTATTTTATTGAGCTTGCAAAGAAGGAGAGAACTAGCTTGTTTGCTTCTCTGCTATTTTATTTGGTTTATTTTGTTTTTATAATCTTCTTAAGATAAGTGCTAGCTCATTTATTTGTTATATTTTCTTTTGTTTTACATTTAACAGAGAGCTAATTTACGATTTTTTTGCTCTTACTAGAGCTTTGATTGAACCCTCTAAGTTTTTACATGTATATGTAAAAAAGTGTGTGTATCATTTGTATGATATGTGTATGAAATTAATTTGCTTTAATTAGCTTTCAACCTTTTCATCATAACCTAGATCACAGATACAGAAAACCATTCAAAACAAATATATGTCTTGGTGAATTATTTTAAGGTAAACGTGCTTGTAATTATTACTTAAGTCAAGAAATAGAACTTTACCAGCCACTGCAGAAGCTCTTTAATATGTTCTATGCCAGTCACAACCCTCTTTTTCCCTCCAAAAGTAACTTCTGACTTTCAGAATAATAAATTATTTCTGTTTCTTTATTTTTTTTTTTGAGACGGAGTCTTGCTCTGTTCCCCAGGCAGATCTCAGTGGTGCGATCTCAGCTCACTGCAAGCTCCGCCTCCCGGGTTCACGCCATTATCCTGCCTCAGCCTCCTAAGTAGCTGGGACTGCAGGCGCCCGCCACCGCACCCGGCTAATTTTTTTGTATTTTTAGTAGAGACAGGGTTTCACCGTGTTAGCCAGGATGGTCTCGATATCCTGACGTCGTGATGTGCCCACGTCGGCCTCCCACAGTGCTGGGATTACAGGCGTGAGCCACTGCGCCCGGCCCTATTTCTGTTTCTTTATGGTTTTGTCACTTAAGTGTGCGTCTCTAGACAGTATAGTTTAGAATTGTTCATGTTCACTTCAAAAAAGTTTTTTTTTTTTTTGAGATGGGGTCTTGCTCTGTCACCCAGCCTGGAGTGCAGTGGTGTCATATCTGCTCACTGCAACTTCTGCCTCCCTGGTTCAAGCTATTCTCCTGCCTCAGCCTCCCTAGTAACTGGGATTACAGCTGTGGGCCACGACGCCCAGCTAATTTTTGTATTTTTAGTAGAGATGGGGTTTCACCATGTTGGCCAGGCTAGTCTTGAACTCCTGACCTCATGATCTGCCCGCTTCAGCCTCCCGAAGTGCTGGGATTACTCCCAAAGTGGTGTGAGCCACGGTACCCGGCCTCCCCTGCGTGCGCTCCCCCGCCCGCACTCTTTTTTAGACAGGATTTTACTCTGTTGCCCAGGTTGGAATGCAGTGGCATAATCACAGCTCATTGCAGCCTTGAACTCCTGGGCTCAAGTGATCCTCCTGCCTAAGCCTCCTGAGTAGCTAGGACTACAGATGCATACCACCATGGACCGTGGCTGGCTTATTTTTAAATTTTTTTAGAGACATGGTGTCTCATTTCGTTGCCCAGGCTAGTCTTGAGCTCCTGGCTTCATCCTCCTGACTCGTCCTTCCAAAGTGATGAATTGAGCCACTGAGTCTGGACTATATTTTCCTTTGAAGACTTTCTTAAGCAGTAGGTTTTTCCCTCCAGCCCTTTCTTTTCTTTATATGTTATTCACTGAAGTACCTGAGTTGTTTGACCTGCTGAGTTCCCTGCAATCTGTATTTTGTCCATCTTGTATTCATGGTGAAGTTAAACATTTTGTTCTATGTTTTTTTCTAAGTTGGCAGGTAGTGTCAGAGTTTGATTGCATTTAAACTTAATCCCTTAGATAGGACTGTAGGTGCCATTGTATTTTCTCATCAGGAGGCACATAGTGTCTTTTTAAAATTTTAAATGTTGGCAGGTATTGATTCTCAAAGCGTGCATCCATTAAGTCATCATGTCATATGTTATATAGTGTTTTTGTTATGTAAAGTAACTAGAAATGAAATCTGTTTCCATTTGATTATCTAACAGGGACTTTTTTGTCATTAAGAGAGTCTAGATTTGTCCGGGCGAGGTGGCTCACGCCTGTAATCCCAGCACTTTGGGAGACTGAGGTGGGTGGATCACGAGGTCAGGAGTTCGAGACCAGCCTGGCCAATATAGTGAAACCCATCTCTACTAAAAATACAAAAAATTAGCCGTGCATGGTGGCGGGTGCCTGTAGTCCCAGGTACTTGGGAGGCTGAGGCAGGAGTATCACTTGAACCCAGGAGGCAGAGGTTGCAGTGAGCCGAGATCGTGCCATTGGACTCCAGCTAGGGCAACAGTGCGAGACTCTGTCTCAAAAAAAAAAAAAAAAAAAATTCTAGATTTGTATTGTGGTCAATGAATGTGAATTCTACATTCTCACAGTGTATGAATATGATCTTTATCTCCTCTTACATATGAAAATTTGCAAATGTCCTATGGCATTTGTAAAGATTTATCTTATTTTGCTTGTCATTTAAACGTTTTAGGCCAGGCTTGGTGGCTCATGCCTGTAATACCAGCACTTTGGTGGGAGTCCAAGGTGGGCAGATCACTTGACATCAGGAGTTTGAGACCAGCCTGGCCAACATGGTGAAACCCCATCTCTACCAAAAATACAAAAAATTAGCTGGGTGTGGTGCTGCATGCCTGTAATGCCAGCTACTTGGGAGGCTGAGGCAGGAGAATTGCTTGAACCTGGGAGGCAGAGGTTGCAGGGACCTGAGATGCCACTGCACTCCAGCCTGGGCAACAGAGTGAGACATCGTCTTAAAAAAGAAAAAAAAGTTTTTTATATATATAGCTATTAAAAATGAAGATTTATTTATTTATTTATTAGAAAGAGAATAGGAAATAGACCATAAAATATTTAGGAAATTGATGCGGAAAATATGGAGAATGAAAGATTTAGTTTCTATATTGTGATTGAAGGCTGAAAGATTTCGTTTCTATATTGTGATTGAAGGCTGAGAGTGTGATTAAACATACGATTTAGAACAGGGGTTGATAAAATCTGGCCCATGAGCTAAATCTGGCCTGACATCCATTTTTGTACAACCTACAAACCAAGAATGGTTTTGTTTTAAAACAGTTTAAAAAATTCAAAGGAGGAATGCAATTTCTTGACATATGAACATTATATGAAATTCACATTTGTGTCTATAAATAAAGTTTTATTGTAACACAGCCATGCTTATTACTTTACAGCAAAGTTAAGCAGTTGCAACAGCTACTGTATGGCCCACAGAGCCTAAAATATTTACTATATCTAGTTGTTTTTCAGAATAATGTTGCCAATACCTAGCTGAGAACAACCCCTTTTTCCTCATCTTTCTCACTCCCATTTAATCTGTTATTAACAATAAATGATTTCTTGTGGGAGACCTTTTTGAAAAATATTCCCATATGTAACTATGAATTCAACCTGTTCATGACTATTAGTTTTTGATCACATCGAAATTCATTATTTTTTGTTTTTTTAATTATTTTATTATTTATTATTATTGGATACTTTTAAAATAGAAGTCCATTTTATATTGACTATGTTATTAAATCAGTGACTTTTCCTAAATGCTTTTCACACAGTCTTGGCAATTGTTACTATTAAATTATAATTTAAGGTGATAATTTTATATTATATAGTTGGTTACATTTGTGTTTTCCGTAAAGATTTCCTTATTTACATAAACTGACATTGCACCTTAAGTAAACGAATTGTTGAAATCATTCAGAGAGCAAATCCTCTCAGGTTTTGGGATAGGATTGTGATTTTATTAAGGGTTAAATTTTAGAGTTGACTTCTTATAATGTCATAGTTTGTTGTTTTTAGGAGCTATAAAATAGAATTATAGTAGAACAAGGGTTCTTGAAAAAGTACTCTGGTAATATGTATATGGGTAGACAGAAGAACTTGGTTGTTGGAAACCATGCATATGGGTTACTTCAATCTGCAAGAGATAGGTTTTGCATCATGAAAATTTCTAATGTTTTCATAACATGATTGTGCTGGGTAATCAGAAAGCCAGGACTGACTCATTCTTAGAAATCAAGATACCCCTGTTTTGTTTTGGTGTGTAGCTGTGTCTTTCTCTGTGTCTGTATCCTGATTGTTTTACTTAAATTTCTGATATTTATGTCCTGATAAATTTTAAAATGTTAATTTTTAACATTAAAAAAAAATCTTCCTATAGCTGTTGCTTGGTTTAGATACAAAGAACAAAAATTAGCTCAGCATGGTTGCATGTGTCTGACCCCAGCCACTAGGGAAGGTGAGGTGGGAGGATCACTTGAGCATGGGAGGTTGAGGCAGCAGTGAGCAGTGACTGTGTCACTATACTCTGGCCTGGGTGACAGAGTGATACCCTGTCTCAAAAACAATGACAACAACAACAAAAACAAAACAAAGAATGCCAGAATGTAGACCACAAATGAAAGTTGCAGTGAAAGCAAGCAAAATATATTTCCATTTTAATGCTTGTTAGCAGCAAATTGCATTGTTAAACTTTATATTTTTATTTGGAAAAGTGATGTATCGGCACACAAACTTCTTATCCTCAACAACATACATCCAAATGGAATGTTAAGCTATTGTGTGGCAAAGTAGCTCTGAGAAAACGGAGACTATCACTCTTGGTTTTTTTTTTTCTCACATACATAGGTTTCATAGCTATCTTGTTTCTAAAATTGTTCATGGAAAATTTCTTAATTTTTGTTATGATCAGTTACTGATGTATAAATATCTGATTCTATTTGCCAACAAATAGTTAGAATTGATACTTGCTCTTTGACTAATCAGTTAAACATTTATCAGCACTAATATGCTTTTCATTCATGTTAAGCAGTTGTTTCTATTTTTTATTTTTATTTTGTGTTGAGGGAGGAAGGTACTTTAGGTTGTGCGACATGAATTTTGTAGCAATATAAAAATGTAAATTTGTTTTGGCTTTTCCTACTCTGACTTTTCCTTCATGTGTGTTTACCAATGTCTTCAATGGTTTTCTTCTACTTGTTTATTCTTTTATTTCTGTTTGTATTCATCAAAACAAAAGAAGTGGTCAGTGAGTATAGTTCACTTCTGTATGTAAATTATTGTTCTAAGGCAGTTAATAATGGTAACTTCATGCTATTAAGGGTTCTGTAGTATATAGCAATTATTTATGGAAAGTTTTCTTAAGTAAATTGTTAATAAAAATAATTATATTATCAAAATTTGAAAATGAGTTACCTTTTTGATAAATCAGAGCTAATTTAAGATTATCTTTTAAAAATGTCACTCATGATCAGTTGCATTCTATTAAGCTTTCAGGGATGGGACAGAAAGGTATGCAGCAAGACATGCCAAAATCAAACCTTATGCTTTTGGAGATTATTCCGATATTAGCTTGTAAGAGGGCATCAAGAGGAGAAACCAAAGGTGTAGAGGCAGGCTTAGTAGTTATTGTAATGTCTGTGGTAAGCAATGAGGAGAGCCTAAATCGAGTAATGACTAGTCATGAAAAGGTGAAGATGACGATGAAAATACAGGAAATGGAAATGAATTTTAAACCAATAGAAATTTCTTACTTTTTGGTAGGCTTAAAAACAAACTAGGCCAAGCACGGTGGCTTGTGCCTGTAATCCTAGCACTTTGGGAGGCCACAGCGGGTGGATCACCTGAGGTCAAGAATTCAAGACCAGCTTGGCCAACATGGTGAAACACTGTCTCTACTAAAAATACCAAAAAATCAGCCAGTTGTGGTGTTGCATACCTGTAGTCCCAGCTACTTGGGAGACTGAGGCAGGAGAGTCACTTAAACCTGGAGGCAGAGGTTGCAGGGAATTGAGATTGCGCCACTGCCTGGGTGACAATGAGACCCTGTCTCAAAAAAAAAACCAAAAACCAAACTATTGGATACCAGCAATTTCAATGGTTAGACATGTAAACTAAACATAAAATTCTAAGCTCCCCAACCAACTGAATGGATCCTCTTGTTGTCCAAGGGGATTCCAAAGAACTCTGAAAATCTTGCTCACGCCATGGCAGGAATGGAAAGATCTGTCATGGCTTGTTTGTACTCTTCTTGCTTTGGAGTTCAGGCACAAAACTGAGCAGCATTAACATTAAAATAGAGATTATAAGACTGACAAAACAGACTCTTTGTAGCACTAAGATAACAAATACCACCCTGACTGTAGTATAGCATCGCATGACAGATAGCAGGCCCTGTAAGAAATTAAAGTATTTTACCCCATATTTAACATATTTTGAAATGGCCCTTCAGGGTTCTCTCTTGTGGGAGAAGTTTACATTCTGAATAGACTCCCATTCCCATTCCCTTCCCAGCTGTTTTTCTGATCCTGAAGAGATTAGCTGAGAGTCCAATACCTTTTAAAGATTTAGTAGGAAACAGTTGCCATCTATGGCCTCTACATAACTCTTTTAACTAATTGCCAACCAGAAAATCTTTGAATCCACCTATGACCTGGAAGCCCCCTTGCTTGGAGATGCCCCGCCTTTCTGGACTGAACCAGTGTATACCTCACGTATATTGATTCATGTCTTATGTATCCCTAAAATGTATAAAATCAAGCTATAAACCCAGCCACCTTGGGAACATGTTCTTAGGACCTCTTGAGGCTGTGCCACGTGTCATGTTCCTTAACTTTGGCAAAATAAACTTCTAAATTGATTGGGACTTGTCTCAGATACATTTTGGTTTACAGAGTTAATAAATTCATTGTCAACTTGCATTAGAAAAGAAAGCACAAGGCCCGGCGCAGTGGCTCACGCCTGTAATCCCAGCACTTTGGGAGGCCTACAAGGGCAGATCACAAGGTCAGGAGATCGAGACCATTTTGGCCAACATGGTGAAACCCTGTCTTTACTAAAAATACAAAAATTAGCTGAGCGTGGTGGCATGTGCCTGTAATCCCAGATACTCGGGAGGCTGAGGCAGGAGAATCGCTTGAACCTGGGAGGCGGAGTTTACAGTGAGCCGAGATCACACCACTGCACTCTAGCCTGGTGACAGAGTAAGACTCTGTCTCCCCCCCCAAAAAAAAAAAAGAAAAGAAAAGCACAGATATTAAATATATGAAAGGAAGAGATAATGGAAGGGCTTTACAAATTACAAGGAAACTGTCAGTGATTCAAGCATGGAAAGATTTTAGGGAGAAAGTAGATGTGGTTTTTAATACCCAAATTCTACATGCCCTACAGGCCAAATTCCATTTGTGTAAAGCCTTTAGTCAGTACCCAAGTGCAGAAAAGTGCTTCATGATGGGAGAGAATAAAGAATGTATGTATTATTCGTCAATAACCTTTGTTGGTTTTCTGGAACATGTTCCTGTGCATAACATAACAAAAGAATAATAAGAAAGAAAAGTTGTATCCTTGTGCTTCACTTCAACCAGAGTATGTCCAAACTAAGCCTCTTAGATAAAATTTCCTGCCTACGGTAGTGTTTTCTTTTGCCATTTCACTATCCTTTGAGGACATGTACCAGCTCCATCCCAGGAGAGCTTCCCCACTGGTTTCATTAGCTATGAGCAGCCATTAGAACTCTGACTGGTCTCCCACATTACTCCACTGTGAGTTGTGTTATAATTTCTTTGAAATATTATTTTCAAAAGATGTTTCTGGGTGAGTTCCTTTAAAAGACTGGAGTAGTGAAATGGTAAGTAATGGGCTTGGTTAACGGCTTTTTGTATTGACTGATAATCTCTTCACAGTGACCTCAAGCTGTTATGTACATTTTAGGTTATTTGATGCAGTCTTTTCTCACCAAATATGTTATGCTGCTGTAGAATAGGGATTCAATCTTATATGTCCTTGTATTCCTTAATTTATGAGATGGATGAGGTGAAGGTTGGCTGTAAAAATAGTACATGCCATACAAACAGAAGATACTACATACTTAAACTGACATAGTAGGCTGAATATTTAGGGAACAGATGTTGACAGAATTTAAAAGAGGGAAGGAACACTTGTCCATAGAAAATTCAGCCAGTTCCCTATTGGTAAATGCTTGGATTGTTGTCAACATTTAGTTTCTGTAAACAATATTGTAATGAATAAGCTTATATAGGTCCTCAGTCTCTTATCTGAACCCATAAGGGGACTAAATGTTTTGGTATTCATAATTTTCTGGATTTTAGAATTGTTAATGTGATACATGTTCTAAAATTACAGAACACTTCCAGTGGAGGCAGCACTCAGTAAACAAATAAGTTACTATTTCCGATGGAAAATGTGTGATTATTCACACTGTTGGTTAAATAAAGACCATAAATAGCTTTATATCAATTCAAGTCAAATTTTGTTGCCAAACGACTTTGTGTCAAAGTTAGGATATATCGCTTGTGGCTTTTGGAGATTTGGGACATGTACATATGTATGTGTGTGCTGTTAGACTTGTAGGAATAATTTCCAGTTTGGATTTTCTGGATCAAGAGAAAATACATTTGTAGTTTTGTTAAATAGTACCAATCCCCCTCCCTTGGTGTTGTACCATTTCCTACTTTTTTCAGCAACGTGTGGAGGGAAAGCTGGTCTTTCCCAGTCTTACTACTAATGTGTGTTGCCAGACTTTTGGATTTTTGCCAGTGTAATAAGTGAAAAATAGGAATCTCATTGTAATTTTACAAGGAATATTTTAAAAGACAAGAATTGCAGTTCTTATGGCTTTGGCTAAGGACTTTGTGTATTGACTGATAACCTCTTTACAGTGACTATGAAGAGTTCCTTAAATAGCAGCAGGGACACATGAGACCATTCCCTCTCTTTCTTACCCATCTCTCTTTTGTCTCAAATATGGTGCCCCAAGTATATTTGTGCTTTGTCTGTTAATCTAGTAAAGAGTGAACACCTATCATGTAGTCAATTTTGTATTTTTCACTGAATTTGTATAATGACAGTATATTTTCTGTCTCCCAGGCAGGATTTCAGGCTAAAACATTAACAGTAAACAAAAACACTGAGAAATGCAAAATTTTCATGTTACATGTTAGGATATACTCTTTCTCTAGCCCCACAACTCTGGATTTATTCTAAAGCTCAGTTCTGCCTTTGGGCCTCTGTATTACCTGTTTCTTCTCACTGGAATAAATAACCTTCATCCAAACTCCCATGACACACTCCTTTTTTGTCACTCAACTCGTTTAAATGTCACCTCTTCAGATACCTGAATACCCAATCTAAAATAGACCCCATTCTCTATCTTATCAACTTTTTACGATTTTTATCATAGCTATTAGCACCACCACCTGGTGTTTTTATATTTGTTTATTTTCTATCTCTCACCAGTAGTATTTAAACTCTATTTGATCAGAGGCTACTGTCTTATTTAGTACTATGTCCTAGGGCCTAGAGTTGTGCCAGGCATGTGTTCCATTTTTAGTAATCGCTCTTGGAATCAATGTCTTCTTTCATGATTTGCCTTTCTGCTTACTTCAACCTCCAGAATGATCTTCCCCTCAACCTGGTCTAGTCAACTCCTATATATCCTTCAGTGTGCTGTTTGATTTAGGAAAGTGATTTATACAATTTATTCAGAAACTAATAATTATTTTGATTTTCCTTTGAAATGTTTCCAAAATTCTCAACTTGAATTATGATTTTGAAGCATAAGGTCTCTAACAGGAGGGAGCTTTGTCCAGCCATGTTAGTTCCTTTGCTTTATAAAGCTTACTTCTTTGA